>NC_133898.1:87166035-87313535 GCF_964199755.1 Larus michahellis
CCTCATCCACCTAGTTTCTAAACTTTTGCTCTGAACTGTTGGATTAGGTCTGACTTGTATGTAGTTAATATTCTTTGGAGCGGTCTGTATTCTGGATTTGCTGTGTTCTGGATTTGTGACTAAAGCAGTATTGATAGCACACCAGTGTTTCGGCTATTGCTGGGGTGCACTTGCACAGTGTCAAGGCTTTCTCTTTTTCCCACACTGCCCCCGGCAGCGAGAAGGCCAGGGGTGGTCAAGAAACTGTGAGGGGACACAACCTGGACTTGTAGACTCAGATTGACCAAAGGGATACTCTATGCCGTATAGCGGCGTGGTTAGGAATAAAAACTGTGTGGAGGCACATTTGGAGACGGTAGCAATTGCATGGAGGCTGGCCGGACATCACTCTACTTGTGGGAGGTGGCAAGTGATTGCCTTTATATAATTTTGAGGGTCCTTTTTCGTCTTCTTTCTTTAGCTTATTAAGCTCTCTTTATCTCAACCCATGAGTTTTCTTGCTTTAGCTTTTCCTATTCTCTCCCACGTCCTGCTGGGGGACTGGTGAGCAAGTGGCTGGGTGGTGTTTAGCTGCACCACAGCTGTGTACCTGTTCCACTCCTCTCCTCTCTTATCTGGTTTTGAGGATTCCCTAAACACCTGAAGTCCAACAGGGGGGATAAAGAGTGAGCAGAAACTTTGTCGGCTTCTTGGTGATAGTTTTAATTTTTGAGCCCCTGTCGCATTACTGTCAAATGAAAGGGCATGAAAACAATTGTAATTTTTGATGATTTTATTTCTTCTGCTCTGTCATGACGCCGGACTAAAAGACCGGCAGGAGATAGCATGAAAGACATGAAAGAGTTACTGAACCATTGGTTCAAGTCATGCTGTCAGCTCCTTTTCTTTTTCTGTACCCTGAAATCAATAAAAGGATGGAAACTGAATAGGTTCCTAACTTACCACTCCACATGAAAATCTTCCTCTACTGTAAAAATTAAGATTAGATAGTCCAGTACCATCTTTTTCAGGAAAGGAAAGTGTTTGGGCGTAAGTGAGGTCCACTGCAGATGGCACCACGGAGAAACACGAACATTCAGGCTCTGTTGTTTTGTCACAAAGGAGGAAGAAATGCAGAGACTGAGAGCTGGGAGTAAATATTTTGTGGTTTTAATACCTGGTGAGTTCTGAAAAATATTTGGACTATGGTGTGTACTTTTGTGGCTGTTGTCTACCTACTTAAAATTAGAACTTTTCTGAAACACTGCCTTTAGTCATTCTAGAACAAGAATTAAGAATGGATATGGACAGGGCTTGAAGGTGGCCTGACTCTGCAACGGCCAATGGCAAAAAAGCAGACAATCATTTTGGCAAAAAGATCACTTACCCCCGCTTCATTTCCAGAGGCTGAAATCCAGAAACAATTTATTTTGCTGTTTACAATCCAGGAACAGATTTTTTTTTTTATTAAGTTTAAATTTATTTGTGACTCTTTGCACTTTATTTGGGTTTTTTTTTGCTATGGTGATTATCCTTTTATCTCCCAAACACTGTGCTATCATTTCCAATGCAGCGATAGCTCCTAGAGAGTCCGGTGCTCATCAATCACAAACTCCCCTGGTGCCTGAATCAACACACACACACTACTCATGTCCCAGTCAATGTCTGGTCTTGTAGTACTGGAAATAGTTTAGACTCGTCTATCTCATTCTCGATAAGCTATGTTCATATGATCAGGAATGAAATTAATCTGTGTGGTGAACCTTACATTTAAATGTTATTATAACCGAATACTGGGACAACAATCAAAAAACTTTTCTGTTTTCTAAAATATGAATAAAACAGATGGAAAGATAAAGAGAAGCTAAAAAACAAAAGTAAAGAAAACAAAACCAAATCAGAAAAAAAAAAAAGAGAGAAACAAAAATGAAAAGATGCTACTTTTCCTGCTTTGGAGAATAGCTTTCAAAAGAATAGACAATGTTCGAGTGACAGGCACTTTTGTTAACACAAGGTAGCTACATGCACTGACCTTTCAAAGCTAATGCAAAGGTGTTTGTAATCTTTACAATCTGAGACCTTCCAAAGAATATGATTTGCAAAGTTGATATTTACAGACTTCAAAAACAATAAAAAGTGTTAGTGATTTTTAAAATAGAGATTCCACCAAAGAGTCAATACTGTTTCTAAAGCATACATTTTGTGCATATTTGTATTTGCTGTGATAGAATTAGCTTATTTGACACATGGATAGAATAGCCAAAAATCACAGTACTGTTTCTTGTGATATTTCGAGGCTTATCTATTAAAAGGGTAATTTTCTCCACATACTGGTAGTACAGTTTTATCTTATTGCCCATTGCCTGTCAGTAAAATAAAAAGAAAACAAAGACACAATGCATGTAGTTTTACTAAGTAAAGTTAACAATGGGTCAGATTCTGCTGCCTTTACTAATATCAGGTAAAACCTCTTCCCTGGATTTTGCAAATATTTGTGGATGTAATTAACTTAAGCATACAATAAGTCACTCCAAAGTCAGTGCTTAATCAGTCTGAGAGACTTACAAAGGAAATTAACATTTATGAAATACATTATAAATAGCCTTATTTGCACATAGAGATCCATAATAAAATATTTGGTTTATACATTTTGTACACCCTAAGAAATGGAGAAATATTTTGGCTGCCTATTCTTTTCATTAAACATATTTTTTAAGCCAAAAAAATTGCTAAACTGCCTGGCAGCTTAGCATTTCATTTATCATGTATTTTGTTAAACAAGAGCAAACCAGGCTTAATTTTCAAATGTATTTATTAAAAAGTCAAAATGCACTAATATAAGTATTATTTGTTCTAAATAAACTGTTTTCACTCCAACTCCATTTTATGAAAAAAGTATTTAGACGACCCAATTTTTATTGCAAATCATTTATCATAATGAGCCAAAGTATTAGACGTATATATTCTTTATAAACCTATACAAAGTTAAATGTTAGTGCCCCTAGTCAGCATGCCATTCAGTTTAAATTTCCAAATATTTATAATATTTAAATAAGTAAAAATATGAAATATTTGAAAACCGACAGCTTTAAAATTGTCCTTGTAATTGTGCAAGATCAGCAGTTATTCACAGAAAGTTTCTCAAGTTATATCACAGTCCCCAAAACTTGCCCCTGCTACGTATCCCATCAAGAAAAGAAAGGCACTTTTTAGTGCTCTGGGGAGATTTTGAAACTTGCAACCATATTTTCATTGTCACTACCCAGCAAAGTAATTATTTAGTCAGGAGACCAAACTAGATGATCTAATGATGCCTTTTAGCTTTATACTTGCCAGTCCCTTTAATGAATCACACATATAATGTTAAGCAGGTGCTTGAGCACTTTTTAGACATAAGCACATTTTTTTTCCCCTGCTGGCTGAGTTGAGGAGGAACATTAAAACTGTAATCATAGTTTCCTGCCACTTTAGCTCTATTCTGAACCATTCTGACTTATGCTGGCCCACAGGGCACAAATGAAACATATTTAGGAAGTGCTAAACAGTTTTCCAAAGACCAACTTCTGACTTCATGTTTTAGATTATAATTTCTGAAGAGATTTAAAAAAAAAAAAAAAGACTTTTCTCCCCTTTCCTTCAAAATATCTTTGTGATGAATCACAAATCAAAAATCATCTACCTTTTCACACATCTACTTCCCTCCAATTTTAAATAAATATTCCCAATGTATTAACACTAGAAGGCACATTGTGGCCACTTACACTTTTATATATGATTTTTTTAGGAGAGGTTAGAGATTACATTCACTGCAGAAATGCCTTACTCTTTTTATACCTGCATGCCTCAGAGTTTTCTTTGCTGTTATGGGTTGCTGAGACTCTTTCCCGATGTTACCACTTTCTGTGTTTAGCATGGAGACCAGTACCTATTGATATTCATTTATCAGAACTAAATGTCTAAACGTTAGTTTGGGAATCCAAGGTAAAAATGGACTACTCAACAGCAAGCTGATTTTAAGAGCAATAGCAGGGCATTTAGTTATAGCCCAGGAAACACTAATGTAAAAGTCTTCTTTTACCAGTCTTAACAGAGCAAATTATTACTTTTGAAATCTGAGGCAGAGAGACATTTGAGAAATACTTTTTAAGAACAAAAATCTTCTCCTAAGCTTCACCTAAAAACTTGATATTCCAAGTACCATTTTTGCTATTTGGTTATCCCTCAAAGTTGAGACAGTGTTGGGTTGGTGACTTGAAAGGAAGAGTTTGAAATACCCTGTGCTCTGATGTTGATCACATTTATAAGCTAATTAAAAGGCTATTTTATTTCAGAGCAGCTTATTAAAGGGCATTGCTCACTCTGCGTATGCAAGTAATTGATGGTGTATGTATTATATGACAGTGCTGGGATGATGTACATTCGTTATCAACATAGGTACCAAACCACAGAGGAATGCACATTCTGGGGGAGGAGGTCTGAGAAAGAAAAAACAATTGCTGCTGATTAATGAAGCAAAATAAAAATTATATTGCAAGTTATTATACAGCATGGTATATTCCAATAGTCACACCAAAAAACCCAAGAACTTCAGGAAAATTTCCAGCATGGTATATTTGACATGATAGTCTTCACATAATTACAGTAGTAACGTTCCATTCCAAAGCATCTAGTAGCCTTGAACCTGGACCACAAGCATGGTAGTCACATCTTATCTGATGCATTGCCCTTGACCTTGTGTCTGCTTCCTTTGATTCAGAATCTGACACCTTATAGTGCTTATAACATGAAATTGACCTTAATTATTCAGCCATGTGCCTCTTCATAAAGGAAAAAGTAGGGTTTTTTCCAGAAATTGCTTGTAACAAGGCTGACTTGAGACTATATTGGCCAAGGAAGGCAGAAAATTTATTCTCACGTGCCTTTTCAGTGATCCTTGCCATCAAGATAAATCACTGTACTATGCTAACACGCTGTTTGAAAAAATTATTTGCAAAATTTAATATATACAAAAGTCATGAAGCAAAAGGAGCAGAACTAATATGTCATTTCTCTAGATTCAGTTGTGATCTCCATGAGAGAGGGAGACATAACAGAGTAGCCTTGGCTATAGATATGGATGCCTCTGAGACACTTACGTCCAAGAACCAAGTACTTTCACAAAGAGGGAAATGCGTCAGTCTTCTTGATAAATTAAGAAAGCAAAGCAAACCAAACAACAGACATTCACCTTACATTTTCTGTATGGCTTTTGTTTGCAGTGTAGATATGGCTAAAATATTACTACTCAGTGTTGGCCAAGCAACTTGTGAGCCTATAAACTTTGATTGATGGATGCTGGTAAGAACAGACCAAAAGATCTTGTACCTGAAGATGATGTACAGAGTGACTCATGATAGTTTATGATGATGTTTAAAGCCTTAACAGTACTGCTTGTTTCTGTGTAAGAGCTGATTTTATTACTTGGACCAAAGGCCACTGACATTTTGGTTCCATAAAATATACGTATATCCATCAGAACAGGTTTACATTCAGATTATGAAAAGCCACAGTTAGGACTGTGCCCAAACACTTTTGAACTGAAGTGAAATAACTGTTTTCTTATGAGAAACACCATGGGATCATGGCAACGTGGAGAAAAGGGAAGAAGATATCTCACTAGCAGATCTACATCATGTAGCCTGTACATTTGTTTTACTGACACTCAAAAAGCCTAGTAGGACATATGATTTACTGTGGACCATATTCCATTTGAATACTGATTAAAGACTGAAGGCTTAGGAAACTGATATTTATAATGAGGAACTCCCTAAGAACAGTGGTCTGTATTATGGCCGAGCAGAATGAAGATTATTTTAAACAACATATTTCACTTTGATCCTCTTTGTTGAAGGGGTCAGTAGCTGGAATGAGATTCGGGCCAGAAAAAGTCTGATAGGTTTCCCAAGGAGTCTATGAAATTCTCTTTATCAACAGTCTTCAGTCGTCAAGTACATGAGTTTATACTGAAATGGTAACTCCTTCTAGCTGGATATGCCACTAATGCCCCATGAAGTTCAGTTATGATGGCTGAAGGGGTTGTCAGTTGTATTTTGGAACATTTCCGTATTTCACAAAGTCTACAGTCCAAACTGCCAAAATTTCAAGGGGCGAATGACATCCCTTTTAAGGTTTAGTTTTCATGTCAAAGATTTAATTGTCTCATTTCATGCATAAGTTGACACAAATCATCGTCTATTGTAGGAATAAGATCAAACTTAGTCAAAGCACTTTTTTTGAAAGTTGTGAAATGTATTTAATGATTTCAAACACTAACTGATACCCCCACAATTTGAGGGACAGAAAAGTATTATTCAACACAGGAGATTTTAAATGCTGTAGATATTTTCCCATATATCTTCATTTTTAGCTTTGTATTTTTAAAAGATTTCCTGTGTAAAAACGAGGGAGCAAATTATTTCTGTCAAAAGAAAAATGTATATTGGTGATTTTGAGCACGTTCCTCAAGCAACACAAGAAAGTGATGGACACAACTATATGTAATACAGTGCTGGTATTATGAGCAGATTCATATTGAGGAGAAATTAGTAACCAAATCTTAAAATCTGTTTCTAGGTCAGGACAGATCAATGGATGGAGGAAGCAGTTTTTTAACTGGAGACTAACCGCCTTGTCTGTCATTTCTCATAGCAAATCAAAATGTTTCCAAGCACCCAAAAAAAAAACAAAACAAAAAAACCAAACAGGATTTTTTAATGCCTTTGGAGTCCCATATTTATAGGATTGCTGTGGTTCAGTTGCTGAGCCCTCCCCCTTCCACCTGCAATCAGCAGGACATCATGGACAACATAATGTCCATGCACCTCGTTAGTAGAAAGGCTCATTTGTAAAGCTACCTTTGTGAATAGAGAGAACCTAAGCTTTGGGTGCGCAAGATGACCGCAAAATGGGTGATCCACCACAGCCATGGATAGCAGGAAGTGTTTTAAATCTCTTTTAAGAAGAAAAAAACACTGCAGAATTTCTTCAGCTGTCAAGCTGAAGGATCTGCCCTTCCACCTGTTCTCTCCCCAGATTAAGAAATCTATGTTTCCTTCATCTACAGGAGCAACACAGGCAAAATGCTGTATGTCTATATATACATATTTCAAAAAAAGAAAAATATCTATAAATTCCTTTTAGAATTCTGTCAGAAGTTGTACAGAGCTTGATTTAGAGACCTGTAGCAGTCCATGATACTAAAATTGTACGCAATGCTTTGAAAATATACTCCTTCAGTTTTTGCAATTCTTTTTACGTGTGGATGCAATCTTTTCACAAGAAAAGAAAAAAAAAGTTGCTTTCTTTCACTGAAATATCACCAGCATACCAAGGTGCCACAGCAGTCATGAATAGTAATGTTGACAGATATGCGGACAGATTATATATAAACATGTGTATCCGTAACTGTGTGCACAGTGAAGGCTGTGATTTAGTTTTCAATTCCACTAGCGGTGTCCCATCATTCCCACGAGACCCACTGATCACTCAGGGCTGCATTTTGGGGTGATTGGTCCATTTTTGCAACATCTTGCTATTTTATAAGTGCCAGCAGCATCCCACTTTGTATAACATGCCTGCAGTTCCTGCTGCATTCTGCTTTTAATGCTGGCCAAAGCTTGCTTGTTTTGATATCGCTTGTGCTCAGTGGGCAGTCTAATCAGCCTGGTTGATGGCTCCCCTGATTCTCATAGCTCCCACTGTGCTCAAGGTTGCAGTATATTAGTCTCAACACAAATATGAACTTAAAAGTATACACAAAGTATTTATTTAGATAACACATGCAGAAGAATTCGCATATTCCCTAAGATAACTTTATGACATTTATGTGAAATATTTAAACACAGAAAGGGATATCTATGATATGCAGATAGACTCACTGGTGAACTATTGTTACAAAAATTAGAACTATTTGTATAAAACAAAGGTGGAAAATTTTTCTAAACTATGTTGATGAGTATATTTATTGAAGTGAGTTCCTCAAATTAAAGGTATTCATTCTTTTTTAAAATGCCAGTTTAAGTTGTCACAGTTCTACCTATTTAGTCCATGAAACATCAATTTAAAAATTGCTTCCAAGTTCCTGATCTTTGGAAACCCTTGCTTTCCAGAGTTATTTGGTGTCCGTTTGCTTTCCATAAATAAAAAAGAGAAGTGGGGAGGTTAGATGGGGCTGTGATTTTTGAGATATAGCATCATGATGCAAAGTGACAAACAGCAGGGCATGTCACTGTAAAATGTTCTGTATTGCAACATCAGGCAATGCTGATACTTGAAGAATCTGTAATATGAACCTTTCACAAACCAGAATTGTCTGCAATATGAGCCAAAAGATTTTTCTGATAGATTAAAATTTCCTTATAAACGGTCCAGCCAATGTTAACAAATGTAATATAATTCACTACATACAGTCACAACATTACCGTGCATTTTACTGTGTTCCTTTTACAGTGTCCCTGTACTATCAGATTTATTGAGCATAAACAAGCATTTTTATTTCCTTCTAATTAACCTGCTCCACCTCATGGCTGCTGTCAGTGAAATCACGCTGTAATTTTTGTAGGTGTGTCTCAGCCTTTCCAGCCCAAAGAGATTATTGCGGCACCTGAAGTGTACGGGACTCGTTCCCATAACAGTTTCCACCGAGCGGACCTCTGAAGAACTGGACTCCAATCTCTCTGGTCAAATGCCTTCTCTGGAATATCATCAGGACAGTTTCTAGGGGCTGAATTCAATTTTTCCAGGTCCTGGAGCACTGAATGAAGCCATAGCAATGTATCTAGAAGCAAGACCTATGGTTTTAGTGAAAATGTCTTTGTTACTAAAAATGAAAAGGAAGTAGAGAAGGAAATACAGACAGGTTATAAAAAGAACCAATGAAATATTACTTTGAGGGAAAGTTTGCATTTATTTTTCAAATGCAGTATCTGGAAAAGCTGTTCTGTTGCTGTTCTATCTACAATAGATATTAACTTCATGCATAAAAGCTGTATTAAAATGGTGTTAAATTATCAGGAGTTGGGAAGTGTGCAATTTAAAATGACATTGCTGCATTATGTGCATGACAACAAATACCAACTGATTTCCTTTTACGTAGATTCTTATATTTGCTCTCCTTCCCATCCATTCTTTTGTTTCTGCTCCTTTCTCCCTTTAACAAAATAACTCATCCCCAGTGGAGTTCAGTAGGAACTGAGACCTCCAACTTGCATTCAATTAAATGTAGGAGTCTGTTTTATACACTAAACAGTATATAAAAACTGAAACTACACTCAAAACACAGACGTTGTCTGCATGAAATAAGGATTCCCTCATTACTGTGATGAAATCATCTGCATCTGATCAAGATAAATTCCATTATCCCTATGATAAATTCCTTCTCCCCTAGAAAAGAATACAAAAGGCTTGATCTCTCTATTGGCATTTATCTTCTCTGATGTGGAGGGATAAGTCAAGTGCAATAGTCACCAGTGACTTATTATTTCTCTCCTCACAGGTGATGAATGTCATGAGGGAGATAAGCCATCGTGTGCATATATTATATATATAACACTACGTATGAATAAGGAGATATTAAACACACTATGAACATTTTCATTTCGCTTACTACTTTTTTTTTTTTTAACTCAAGCTAGACTGTGGGTAAAGAAAATTAGAAGATGCCATAAGTTCACGTTGAAATGAAAAGCTTCAAATGCTTTCATATTTCCTTCAGTACTACAGCCTGTCATCAGTGAAACAGACATAACCTCTGTTTCTGTTTGACTGAGAATTGTTTGACAGAGGCACTAGACTGGGACTGCAGTCCCTGAAATTTATCTACTTGTTCCGTTGAAGATTTTCTCTTCTGTTCTTCAGTACTTAACTTGCCGTGACTCAGTTCTCCATCTAGTAAACATGATATTCATAGCTCTTGCCTCTTTAGGTGCTGTACAAGCACGTGGAAGACAATGATGTCAAACAGCCTTGTATTGGAAGATGTGTACCTGTCTTGGAAACATATCTAATATTTAACTGACATTTTAAAACTTATCTAGAGATAAAAAATTGCCCACACCTAAGAAAGTCTATAATGGGCCAGAAGAAAGCCTTATTTATCCTATTTACTTGTCTCTAAAAGTAGCCAATTGCAGAAGCCTACAAAAGAGCGTCATAAAAAAGGAGTCTTCGTATTTTTGAAAGAGGAAATTCTTCTGGTCATGAAGGACTGTGCGGGACACTACAGAAGATGCCAAATTCATATTCATCCTACAACCATCTCAGCCCCTGCTGCAAGCTCCTGCCCCGAGAGTCAGAGGGGGCAGGCGGGGGGGTTGGGCTGCCCACACATCAGGGACCAGTGGTCCAGCTCTGATGCGGCCCAGCTGTATCACTTCACTCAGGCTGCTGAAAAAGGGCTGTGAGGAAGCCTTCAGAGGGGTAAGAAAGGCAACATTGCAAACAGGCAGGTTGTTGAGACAGAATCCTTCAGGGGAAAAAAATAATCAAAAGACATGGGAAGGCTCTATAGGTCTCCTGCTGCCCGGGTCTAGAGGCAGCAGTCTGTAACTGTTGCTCTCTGGTGTTATATTGGAATTCGTCATTCGCACAGGTTAACCACTGATGACAACTCTATTCTAGTAACTCTAAATCAAAATAAATTTCAGAAGCAAAACTTAAGATCCTGACTCCTTAGATGAGCTACACATGTCCTAAACCAAAAAGTGACATTCAATCTTCTCACCAGCTTGATAGCCTGACACTTGCAATATAGACTAGTAAAAATGTATTGTATTGTACATCTACAGTAATATGTACATGTATTGCATATGTATTGTAACATACAAAAATGTGCTTGCTTTACTGATTTTAAAGCAACAAGATATTTGAGATGTGTGCCATATTATATTGATGAAACCCACATAATATTTCATATAATCAACAAATAATCCCTTCAGCCTGCAAAAATTGAAAATTTATCTACTTGTTCCATTGAAGATATGTCTTCAAGTATCAATGTACAGGTTTATTCCAAAATACATATGTAAACTATCAGAGAAGATTGAGTGAAGACATTTATTTAAACTACTCACCTAAACTTTGGGTCATTAATTTGTTGAAATTGCTAAGGATTAATAAATAAGATAAAATCTATCCAATATAAATTATAATGATTTATCCAAAGTTTACAGCAAAAGAGAAGGAAAATGTGGCATGTCCTGTGCTTTGTGTACTTACAGAGAGTGCTTAGAAAGAATATCATGGAGTGACATTCTGCAATGTGAAGTTCTCCGGAGAGTGCCAGTAAATCAAAGCTGTGCGCTGAAGACAACATTCTTCCTTGCTGCATTCATATTTTTCAGAACATAGCTTCATTATATCTGATAAATGTAGAATTATTTTCAGAATGTCATTTGTGTGAAGGATAGATACACATGCTCTATAATACATACAGGCTACAGTTTAAGTGAAAACCTGGCCCCATTAATTTATTTGGAGCCAGGGTTTTATCCTATGATAATACATTAGAAAAATACAGCTGGTTTAAACAAGGCAGTAAATGACATTCATATATTTGCAAAAATAAATACTTTTTAAGAGACTCCTTACACCTAGCCAGAATGAATGGGAGCAACTGTTGGCCAAAATTTTCCTATATCACATTGGTAACATTCGGATTGCATATCTAATATGCGCAATACTGAGTGAGGTGCTCATGAGGCCGACTGGTTTGATCTGAGTCTTTCAATACAAGAAAGTCATAGCAATTCATAGATTTTGATGTTCAAAATCCACTGTCATCATTATCTTGCCTTGTTTTCTCTGTGACACAAAATACAAATTTTCACCCAATAATTGTTGCATCAGAACTAACACCTTGCGGCTGAACTATAACTTCTTGTTGCAAAGGCCACACAAAATTGATTTAAAACAATAAAACAGTGTGAACCACATCCTTTGGCAATACATGCAACTGGCTAATGACCCTTAATGTTAAAAATCTACTGTTTATCTCTAATCTGAACATAACTAGCTTCAGCTTCCAGCCATTGAAGTCTCATTACCTCTCTGCTAGAATAAAGAGCCCTCTCTGATTAGAAATCTCCTCCAACTCTAGATTCTTACAAAAAAAAAAATCACGTCACCATTTAACCTTCTCTCAATAAAGAGAATATGTTGTTCTTATTGCAATCATGGTAAAGCATGTTTTTCAGCCCTTGGGATTATTGTTAGCAGGCAAACGAAAAGAGTGAAGCAGCTCCATGGCTTACTCCATGCAACTTTTTCTTTTCATCCTTTATTTTAACTGCTACTTTCAGATAAAAATAAAACAACTCTTACCATAAACATTTAAGCCTTTGCATAGAAATTGTATCCAGCACAGTGCTATTGCATTCCTGACCACGGTATGTTGCTGCCAAATAATCTACTATTCAACTTTAATATAAGTCTGTTTTTCCTTTGATTTAATCACATAAGCCTAATAAATAAGAAAATCTCATTTTTGAAATATTTTGAAACTACGATGCTGTTAGTTATTTGAGGTTCAAAATTTAAAATGATATCTTTAAAATTAATCCATTTGTTGAGAACAAAACATTTTTCCAATTTGCCTGAATATTATAAGATTCTTAGACTTTTTATGTCTAGAAATCGGTCTCTTTTTTTTTCTTTTTTTTTTTCCTTTTTTCCCCCAAAACCACCTTCTAAATAGGCCTTTCTCTACATAAGAGAGAGAAATGTTAGAATGAGTCATGAGGCTCCAGTGACTACTGAAGTCGATGGAAATATTTCTTTTACCTCATTAGGTTTTGGATTAGGCATTAAGTCAATAAGATGTCATTGCCTAGATTTCTGTATAAGACTAATATTGTAAGTCCTTCGGCTACAGCGAGAGGGGAAGCCAATGGGAAGGATTTTTTGTATTATGACAACAGTACAGCTCATCATTTGTAACAGAACTACATAATTACCTGCAACTGAAAGCACTTCTCGATGTATTTTAAAAGCATCTCCATTAAACTCACTATTTCTCCTCATTCTTAAGTGTTAGGCATAAATAGAAATCATAGGACTCACAGGAATTAATATTGAAAATACAGCTGTGCACAAAATATGGTATTCAAGCTTATGTTTTTATTTTCAATGAGGACATATACCCTTTTCTTATCAACACACTGTGCAGTCATGACTGTCCGATAAACTTTATTTGTGAAATAAAAATTTCTGCAATTTTTTTTCCAAATTGAAAAATTCATGCTTTGCCTTACATCCTACTCAACTTTTATTTTGTAGGAAAACGATACTACCTGAAATCCTCCTTTGCCTTTTGCAACAGTCCGTCCAGAACAGCTAAATCAATGTTAAAATCAAACATTGCAAAGAAAGACTGTGCCATCTACTCCATGTTGAAAATTTTCTATCGCAGGTTTCAGAACAACATGAAGTAAAATAGGTAGGTTATAAATCCCTTGAAAATAAGGTTTATAATGGAAATGCTGACAGACATTTAACGATAGCAGCAGTAGCTGGCACCACAGTAATACAAGAATTTAAAAAAAAAAAAAATCCGTATGCTTCACAAAGGCTTGTGGATTTCAGGGCAAAGCTACGTGCAGACTCAATGTAAAGAGGGATGTTAATATACTCAATGCAGACGTTTGGGTGTCATTTACAGAAAATCTCGGATACCCTACTTGCAGCCATACTGTGAAAGAGTCTGAAAGAAGAAACACACCTATCACTGGTATTTCCCTTTCCTTCCCTCGTGGCAAAATCACTCATCTGAGTCTTCCTCATGCCTAAGAATCAGAACAGCCTGCTCAGTTACCGTACAAACAGCAGCCTCTACTCTCCATCAAAACGAACACAAAGTCCAATAGCAAATAAATAGTTCTCGGAATCCAGTCACCCACTCAGGTAAGATGCTCAGGTAAGATTTCCATTCTCTCCTGACAAAATGTCTTTCCCCCAGTGGATGAAAAGGGATTGACGGGCACTGTTAGAACTGTGGCCAAGTGTAGCCTTCATCCTAGAGGGGACCTGTGAGCTAGTAGCCGGCAAGGCACTCAAAACAGCAGATAGAGCAGTTTTCTTTTTTGAAGGAAACATACGTAGACTCATTAGCACACTTCTTGCATCCTCCAGCTCAGATTAAAAATTAAAGCAGTGACCTTAGACTTCTCTTGGTGTTACACATTCCCTATTCATTCAATGGGCAACAAAAGCTGAAGTGACTTCGCTTTTCCTCTCCTTCAATTCCTATTCCCTCTTCTCTTTCCTTCCACTTGCTTTATCCCTCCCTCTGTTTCTGTTGGCAGTGGTGTATTTGACTCGACCACTCAAATACCCACTAAGGTCTATTTGTGATCCCCTAGCAATGGCAATTTGTAGGTGAATCTGTCCACTTACATATTCCTGTATCCAAATAATAATGAACGAGGTTTCCCTCAAACAGCCCCAGTTGGTAATTCTTTCATGTCTATTCTGCTCCTGAGCCATTTCTGTAGAGAATTGTCTACTGGGAAAGGGATGCAAAGTGAAAAGGAGCAATTGTGTGCGTCTGTGTGTGTTCTTTCTCCATGCCTATAAAACCCAACCCAAACTGTCAAGGTGACAATCCAAAACGATAATCAAAACCACTTTTTACATTCCATCTTGTAACTGCCGCAGGCAAGTTTTAAAGGAGATGCTAACAAATCCCAAAGAATACCAGGTATTAAATATTTGATACGGCCAGAAATGTATACAATAGACATCAAACTTATGTTGTATATCTCTGTAATTTCTATACCATAGGTAAACAACCATATTTCAATAAAAAAGTCTTAGATGGGTATTTGGAAATCTACATAAAAATCTGTTTACATTTTAGAAACAGCTCTGTTGTTTCCACATGCATCTACAACAACAACAAAAAGAGGTTTTGCTTGGGAATATTATCTCCCATAGACACACTACGAAAAATATTTTCAAGGGTGCCTTTCTAGCTGTTTGCATCTTTACAAGTGTTTGCTTTAAAGCAATCTTATATTCATACTACAGCCTGGTTTAAAAATTGTAAGGCTGCTGATTTACAAAATAGTTTACACTCATGCCTACAGTCTGCATTTTAAATTTTTCCAGGACACAGGTATTAAAATTCAGTTCATTTTTACAGTGTCCTTCATAGGGAGCATTGAGAAGGCTGCATAGAAAGAAGGGATCTTATGAGTAAAAGGAAAAGGAAAGCTCAGAAAGAGGTGTAAACGGAGGTTACCCTGCTTGAGAGAATAGGATAAATATGGCAAGCCAGTAGAAAGAGTGACCTCGCCCTCAGCCCGTACAGTCAACGAGAGGACAAAAAAAAGAGGCTTTAAAAAGCCCCAGGTCACAAAGTAGGCTGATGGTAAACAAATGTAATAGAATAGTGTGTTTAGAAAAAGTAGGTGAGTCAATGTATGATCCACTTAACATCTGTCAGCTGAGCCATGTTAATTGCATGTATGCATCCAGCTTAGAGTAAATGTAAGATAATTTGACCTACCTCATATAAGGTTAGTTGTATGTTGCATCAAAGTAGGGGTAAAGAGCACATGTATGAGCAGTTACTAAGAAAGTAATGTCCCAGTAACTCTAGACTACCGCAGCGTGGAAATCTTCCTCTCAGCTATTTCTTCTACACACTCTTCATAATCAATGGAGAGAAACAGGGGACATGATTCATCTGATATATGTTAGATGTCTACTACAGAACGTAACCTAAGAGTGACAAATATTTTTCACTGACTACAGAGAAAATCAAGATGACTACTTCAGATTTGCTCATTTACCCTGGCTCAGACAATTCCCCCTAATGAGCAACAGACGTAAAGTACCTTGTTACACTGCAGTAACTTAATCATGAGCCTAAAATCCTCGAATTAACAGCCAGGGGTGGGGTCCTGCTAGGACAGAAACTGCTCTCCAAAGACAGAATCAGCTCTGCATAATTTTACGCCGTGCATTTAAAGGAAACAACAAAGAGGGGAAGCAAGGGAGCGGCACAGAGAGGTGAGTGGCCCAAGGCCAACCAAAAGGTCAGAGCCCGTATCCGGTTCAGTGACTTACCATTGAACTGCACTGCCACTAAATGAAAGTAGCAAAACAGCACAAGGGAGGAGGAATTTTTGCCAACTCTTCCCTTCCACCCTCTAAGGATGGATTAGTGCAGGGTTTATTGAGTATTAGGTAGGTAGAAGTAAAAAATAGCTGTAAACAGTATCTGAGCAGTTGCTCTCCTTATGGTGCAGTGCAAAGTTCACAAGGATGATCCTTGTATGCCCCATTCACAACATTGCAGAATATCTGTATTAGGGGATTCAAATTCACAAGGCTGCAAAATAGAGACCCTTCAGAACAGTAGCTTTATTCACATATAGCACCCATGGCAGCAAATGCATAAGTGCTAGAATAAAGTGTCAAGGGTAACGAACTGGTAGCAACTGAAGGGCCTAGGCAACTAAAAAGCTGTTTCGAAGTATCCAGAATTGGGACCCATATGAAATCAAGAAGGGGTCACTTCGGGAGCTGTAACCAGCACATCCCTCTTCTGACTCTTGAATGTCCCTAGGATTTGGATTAAGATTTCCACGTTGTCAGATGCCCTCTTTCTCATAGCTTTCTGCAGGTCTTTTAAGATCATTTTTTGGCACCCTGATTTTCCAGTGTTGAACATAGCCCGTGGAGCAGAGTTGTGATATGTTCTCGCTAAAACAACGTTTGTGAGGGAAGGCAACTGTATTCTGCAGGAACTGGAGATTTCAAGGATTCTTCACACTTTGAATCTGATAGAGTGCAATGTAGTAGACAAGCCTGAAGGGATTCTCAGTTATGGATCACTGTAACAAAGTCTGCATTTAAGAAGAAAATGTGCCAGCTGAGATGATAAAACAAAACATTTCCAGTCACTGCTATCTGAAGGACAGAAGAGTCTGATATGAACTGAGATTCTGAATAGGCATGTCATCCTTAGCTCAGGGAGAGAATAGACTTAATCAGTTCCTAAAAATGCTGCCTTCCACATTTCAGGATCACAGCTGGCTTCCACTTAAGAAGCCTACCCCAAGACTGAATGAACAAAGCAATAATTCTGTTTGCATCCACTGGAAAACATCACCACAGACTGAGCTGACTTCATGGATTTTACTCGTAGGCTTAGCAGAAGCATGGAAGAGAGGGCACCAGAAGCCCAGGGCTAAGCTTTGAGAGACACCCCAGCAGGTCAGGGAGCAGAATGGATCAGGGAAAAGATGTCCTCTGGGTTGTCTCAAGAGAAATTTTACTGCTACCTAAAGTAATAGGTACAGCTGCGATCCAGTCATTGGCCCACTGGATACAGGGGTGCTCAGAGAACTGGCCTGACCTGGCCGCACAACGGGCCATACTTGAATTGCTATATCGACGTAGCAAAGATCATTGAATAGAGCGGTATTTGGTCAAAGACAACGCTGGAGACTGCGTTTTTGTTTTCAAGAGGCTTTACACAAAGGATTCCTGTGAAAGCCAAGCACTCCTTTAGTAAAAGCAAATACTATGAAAATATATATTTCCCAGCATTTCCATGACATTGGAAGTTATTGTATTATTCAATAACTGATATTGAATAATTAATATCTTCTTGTTTTAGTTTTGATCAGGTTGAGGTGGCCAGAGGCTGTGGAGGTGGAGGGACTCATAGCAATGGTAGGAGGAAGAAGTGTCCTCCAGAAAGCTGCCTGACAGTAGTCCCCAAATCCCAATTTCCTGCCACCTGAAAAGAAAAATCCTGAACTAAATGTTTCATTTAATTTTATTTTCCTGCAGTGCCAGCCCATTTGTTTGAGACCCAATGAAAAAGGAAATGATATATGTGAATATAAGGCTTCCCAGAGAGTTTTAAAATTTATTTTTCAAATTTGTATCAGTGCTGTACATTATGCTTCGTTGTCAGCCACTGATGTAAATTGCATCTGCAGTCCAAGAGGGTGGAGCACGACAGGTAGCGAAGTAGCATTTTAATTAAAAAAAAAAAAAAAAAAGAAAAAGAAAATTCTTCTGAAATATGCTATAATGTGTCCTGCTCAATAAGAAGTCGCAGAAGGAAATTAAATCTGGTTACACATATCATTTCTGTACAGTTCCTTCTGCTCAAGAAACAAACCCAGCTTCCTAAGGCTGAACTGTCTGCTGGAAGAACGGAACACTCCCACTATATTATTGTTTCTAAATATTTAAGTTACAGTATGAACCAGACATCTCAGTGATTATCCAAGAACGTCATGCCAAAGCTATCAGAGAGAGGTAGGTACATGTGTGGACAGACAGGACTGTTTTTTTGCTTTGATTGCTCTATTGAGATGCTCTCCTGTAACAAAAACAAGCACACGCACGCACATGCAAAAACACAATTTAGGAGTCAAACTAATATGAAATGCTTCCCTGCAATTATAAGAACTTGACTAAGACCTTCATTCTTTCAAGTATGTTAGATTTCAGGAGCAGAAAAGACCTTTAGTTTGTGTAGTCTGAGTCTTCTACATAGCTGAAGCCATAGGCTTCCACGCAGTAGCTTCTGTGATAAGCCTTGATTTTGCCTTTCAGAGTAAACAATAAGATTGCCTCCCCAGGAAAAAAAAAAAAAAAGAATGAAATGTAGATCCTGGAGATAATTATGTTTCATGTGCCATATCTTCCTCCTTACTCAAGATTATCCCTTTTATATATTCTAACACGCCAACAGACTAGGGACAGGGAAAACCTGATACAGCTAGTTTACTCTGAAGCTTAAAAAGTGATTAAGAAAGGACCGTTCTGTTGCTTTCCGCTATACCTGGTTTTGATTTTGGTTCATGATTTCCATGATTCTTCTCTACCACTTTGATGAAGTTCTTTGCAATCCAGATGTACTATCCCAGTTTCTCAGATTATTGCATTATGATTTGTTTGATTTAGCGCAGCTCTCCCTTCTTTTCAAAGGTGTCCGTGTCACACAGGAGTAAGTGTGGTATGATGAACATGAACCCAAACTTCTCCCAAACTTCTGCCCATTCTTTGTTGCCGAGTTGACTTGATGGTTTCAGTTTTCATCAAGAGAGAGATGGTGGGCGATTGGTGATCTGAGATGCTGACCCATTTATCACTGATGGATAAATCAGCCCATCAGGACTGACTTGTGTCAGTGACTTGATGTCTGTTACTGATAACAGTTATTTTGGCCAGTGCATATTTTTATGTAGTCTGTAAATATATATATATATATGATTTTGCTAATAGTCAATTACTTTATCAATACCAGGAACTAAATCTCTGCTGTTGAAGCAGGCTGTTCAGGGTGAGTTTTAACTCTTCCTGAAGCCTTATCTGTCTGGCCCTGCTTGCTCTTTACCTGGCAAGTGCCAAGGGGCTGTCAGTTCAAGATGTTGCCATGTTCTCCCATTGGGTGCAAGTGTGGCTGATTTCTCCATTTCTGGTGGATTTAGACAACAAATAAAAGATAATTATTTCGACTTGCTGAGTTTGCATCATCTCCTTTATCACTGGAGCATTAGAAATGAACATTAGAAATAAGCATGTTTTTAGGAGAAGTGGGACTGCTGTTCATTTATTTGAAAGTCTACTTTGAAGCTCCATGTTTGTGAAGCACTTTCAAATTTGACGCTAACTTCAAAGAAAGGGAACTTGAGTTCTTTCTCATCAGTTATATTATATTTCAAAATAATCTACAAACTGTTCATTTGGAGGCAATGTGGCATTCTTTTTAACAAATATGACCTCTAGAGGGGACAACTATTTCAGGAAAAGGACATAACTCAAAGCCTGACTTTGCCATACAGCTGACTTCTGGCAATACCTCAGTTTACACATTTTTCTTTGTTTCAGGAGTGGTCTGAAGGAACCCTTATAGTAACTACGGAAGTCCAGAAACAAAAATAACTTTTCACTAATTTGCTATTCTGGCTTTTTCACGTAAGCCACACGGAGGCTGCTCTAAGGTTTAAAGTCATCAGAAAGCACAGCTCGGGTTCTTGAAGGTCACTTGTTTACCCCATAATGGTCTCAGTTTGTGGTAACATCTGCAACAAAGGATAGACAACCACCAGAAGTGAGAGCTGTGTGCAGAAAGTCATGTAGTCATAATGCTGGTTTACTGTAGTAAAAATCCTCAGTCTACCGGCAGAACACAGCCATAAAATCCCGTGAAGTACGAGCAAGACAGTATCATGTAAACTCAGCCAATAATTTTGTCCAAGATATAAAATACACAGTGACTTATGTTGGAGTTACATGGTGCTGACAAGAGGTGATAGTGATGCTTAGCAATAATAATATTGCTAATTACATTGCTATAATAAAGATACAATAAATAAAGCTATTAGTTCCTCTGTAGCATAACACATCCTTATGGCATTGTAAACACAGATAATATAGCTGGCAAGCATCAGTTCTAAAGCATGACAGCATGGTGGGAAGCCAGTCTGTAGCCAAATGAAAATAAAAGGACCAAAATGTCCTTTTGATCTGTTACGACATGGCTTCTGTAGCATTGCATAGGATTTTCTATGAAAGTCTCACTGACCATACCTATATGATTAAAGCAAACAAGATTTATAAAAATATTCGTTCTAGGCTTCGACAATACTTCTGGTGCTATGTTAGGGGAAAAAAAAATAAAAAAAACCTGTCCAAAACGAAGACAAATCAGTCCTTCAAACATGTCAGATGTATTTTAAAACTATCGGTTTGCTTGTGGGAATCTTTAAAACATTTCTTATCATTTTTTCACAAACTGAAGACAGTTTACAAAAGCTCCTTGCATGTATATTTAATGACCCATATTTTTAATCAAACATGCCATCATTTATAGCGAGGGTGCTGCAGTTGCCAAGTCTATTACCGGCTAGTTTTCTGAAGGTAGCAAACAGCACCATTTATCTCTCTACTGCCTGTCAAAAAGCTATACCCCTCTGGTATTTGTACATATAACCTAGCCTTTAACCAGTCCGTGCTTTGACCGAGGTAACTAGTTAGCAAACAGACTTGCTTAACCTTGCGGTTGTGCCTCCTCCCCGGTGTATCCGTGCACACTCGGTGAAACTGCACCGGGAGAGTTAGAGGCCAGAGAGCTCGAGAGCTGCCCTCCTCTTTGGTCGCGTCTGCGGTGCTGTTTGTAAATAAGCGATGCTTCTACAGGGATAACCCAGCTCCTGTTTTGCAACCCAGAGCACGCCGATCGCCGGATTGGGGAAGAAGTGCCGACCGCTTTCCTCGCCATCACTAGCACCGTCTTCTCCGGTGTTCACTCGGTCAAATATTCCACACTTTTTAAGCACGTGTAAAGGATTACAGAAACCCCTATGTGCATCTCCAGAGAGCAGCCAGAAAGGGTTAAACAAAATCAACCCTGACAATACTCGAAACAGTTCTCTCAGTGTGTGTTGGTTCACTGCTCCACAGGGCATAGCAGATGTTGTGTCTGGTAGTAAGAAGGGCCCAGGAGGTGTGAGCTGTCAATCACTTTTTTTCCTAACTACAGGCTGTGCTATGGATATGAAGCACGACTAAAACAATCTGTCTCAGCTGGGGTGTGTGAGGTATCAATAACCCTTGGCAGAGGTGTCAAGAGCCTTGCTGGAATCAAACTACCCTGCTGACCAGCTGCTTAGCAAGTTAACAAGGCAGCATTCAGCGCTCGCTGCCCTCCCAGCCCAACAATTAACACAACTGGAGCGGGGCTCCACCGAAACGCGGGAGGAACCTCTCCGCATCGCCCTTGCGCCGGCGACAAAGAGATGCACGGATCTTTATTCAGAAGGATCCGTAACAACACCCGAGGAGTGAGAGGAACTGGGGCAGAGAACGTGTTTTATTCTTGAATCAAATATGCCGATAAATATTAGCAATACGGGGCAAATCTGAACGGAAAAATAGATTTGTAAAGTATTTTCGCGCGCAAGGCCAGTGGCTGTAGAACAGAGGAGCGGAAAGGGCTCCAGTAAGGAATAAATTGCGTTGAGAAGCTAGAGTAAGGTAAATTTAAACAACAGCAGGAACAAACAATGTAATGAAAGAGTTCTGTGGCGCTGGTAATCCAAACAATAGCTGCGTAGCAGCTTGTTACAATCATCCACATGGCTGGTTAGAGTATTATAGAACAACCAGGTTGTAAAATGAACAGGCGACAGTTGGAAAGTCTTAAACATTTTGCACTCGTGGGTCATGTACTACTCAGCCTCGTACCAGTGTAAATTTGGGAGTAATGCCCGTTAAAATCAATGGCTTCACAGTAGTTCAGCAGGGAGGGATCTGGCCCTTTTGTAGAGCATTATCCAATTTTTCATTTTACAAACTGCTAACTCTGGCTCTTGGAGTTAATGTTTTTCCTGAGCCCACAACACATTTTTTTTGTTTTGTTTTGAAACCTGAATTACTTTCAAGTCTTTTTGTATTCTGCTTTGCTTTATTTTGTGGTTTTGTTCTCAAGGGCATCAACCAGTGATTATATACTGTTCCGTTCTGAAAAAAAAAAGAAAAAACAAAACAAACCAAAAAAACCCATGGTGTACAGCAAAACATGAATATTAGCTTTAAACAATTTAATGTTGTTTGTCTTTGCTTTGAAATTCAATAATGCCATCAGCCCGTAAGACCTTTTAGAGCAGAGTATTTCACACAGTGAAAGCTGCTTTCTGCCACAAAAGCACAGCAGCTGTGGCTCCTGCAGATACTCTTAAAGACAGATATAATAAAACACTGGGAGGGAGTAGGTCGACACAGGAGCATGAAATGGACGAGATGAAGCCCTTTGTCACAATCAAATAGGCTGTAAAGTTACTATAGTAACATACAGTATTAAGCTCCAGGTGGATTGACTTAATGTTGACTAAACAAAAAGAGGTTAACGAAAACCAAACCAATAATTATTACACTCTCTCTACCAAACGTTTGCCATGATGCTGTTATTTTGATTTAGCCAAGCTGCACAAAATGCTGTGTGGGTTGCTTTCTGTTCCGGTGAGCAGTTCTCATATGAGAAAACCTGTAAGACGAAAACAAATTCAAAGTTGTAAGAACGAAGTGGATGGTTTAACTGTGCCCGTGACAGACACTGTAGAAAAATCCAGGCAAAAGACCATGACAGAATTAAAATGTGTCAGATGCTTCCTTTTTTTTTTTTTTTTTTCACCCCTCCAGGATCACCCCGTTCCCCAGTGTGAGAAATGTGAAGAAGGAGGGAATGTTCAAACTCATTCTGAACTACCTGAGCTAAATGAATGATGGTTGGAAAAGATATATACATTTAGAGACTTTGTTTTAATCTTCCCTGTGAAACCTCGCCTTTGCATCTAAAAAACTACTGGAAGACATTCCCCTAATGACAAATTGTGTCTTCAACATGAAACAAGAATTCATTCTGCCTTCTGTGTTAATTTCTAATTATATTCTTTACTGTAGAAAGAAGATGACTGACAACTTATGAATGGGGCACTTCTGGCTGCTTCTCCACCCTTCTCTGTCAGCTATGTCTCAAGGAAAGCACTTTGCCCTGTAGATAAATCCCACAGGAGAAGGAAGGTTTATCTTAGCTCCAGTGACCATTTGTTTCACTCCACTTCAGTCTGGGAATTTAAAAATCTGAGGATTTAAGTGAAATTCCTAGATTTATTCTGAAACTTCTGATGCTGTCAGAATTCACACCTTCTATCAGAACTGTAATTTCATGTGTCTCTGGTATAGTTAGTGAACTCCAAGCTGCTGCCCTATAAATCTTTAAAGGTTGCTTTTCAAATAGGGAAAGAGATCGTATTGGTTCAAATTGAACAAAACAGAGTGGGTCTTTCTTTGATAAACCGTAGTAGGTACAAATCAGAAACCCACTTGGATAGTCACTGCAAAACTGTCAAAAATCTCTCATCTGTGCCATAAACTTAGTCTCAACGAGGCTTGAATTAATACCACACTGTCAAGGAGAAATGAAAATGTGCTAATTGCATTCAGGACATGAAGTTTAGCCTTGGCCAGTAAAGAAAAAGGACAAAAAAGGTTTTAATTATCAAAAGTATGAGATGACGTTAAGCTGTACTTGTGGATGTGGTTCAAGGACAACTTTAGGGAAAGACGGTATATGAAGGTTGAAAAGAGGAAATATGTGGAGGTCTAATTTGAGGAATTCCTTGTTGTTATTACAGCTTCTTGGCTGGTAATACAGCAATCAGGAAAGCAGTACCTATTGAAAGATGATGGAAGGATTAAGCAGCTAGCCAGAGCCTGCTGGCAAAAAAAGCAAGGGTTACTCATTTCAAGAATTTCTTTCCTGTAACTTGGCAGAAATGTAATGTGGCCACATCCCAGGAAATGTGGTGAGGTGTGGTCAGAGGAACCGCGATCAAGCTGAGAGGCAGTGCTGAGGTCTCCAGATGTACCAAGTGCTCTTGTTCAAATCTATTAGGGAATGGTTTCCATGTGGATTTGATTCGTAGAAGTACGTGGCGCAAGGTGGAGCCATTAGAATGACAGCACTAGAACGTGGTTAGCTTTCCCAAGGGCAGATGGATTCTGCGTACTCATGAAAAAAATAAATGTAATGAACATAGATACAAAGGTCCAAGTCTTCCAGTTCCTCTCGAGTGGTACTGTCTCTCATTAACTGTTATGGCATGTCAGAAACAATTGTGTATCTTGCATGACACCTGGAGGACAACATATTAGAGGGGTTCCTTTTGATTATCTGAGATGTCTCTGATAAGTTGGTCTGCTAGAATTTCCTGAAGACCTAAAGTTAAGCAAAGGGAATACCAGAGGAATGTCACCAGTCCAGAAAATATCTTCACTTGCTTGAATCTGCTTGTAAGTGTTTTTGAAACTGTATACCACCTTGTGACATGTCACCTGTCTCCTAACCCTAAGTGGAACGTCAGAGTGCTGCCACTAACAGGGTTATCTGTGTCCTCATCTTCAACACGACTGATTTGGCTTTGGCTACTGAAGAAGGGCATCCAGAGAACAATAGCCTCTGTTTCAGAAAGCTGGTATAGGCACCACAGATCCTGTAAAGATCTAGTTCATGAGCACAGGCAGGAAGATAACAGAAGGGCAGCGAAGGCCCACCTCAACTCCTTATGTCCTGGCTGTTCACAAGGAACGAGCACAGGCCCCACGCGCTTTAGGGACTGGTTGCCTGAACGCAAGCAGAAGTAGAATCTATATAGAAAATGCATTGAATAAAAATTATGAATAGTAGAAAATATTTTATTTCATAGTTTATATAGGAAACAAGTGTACTATTCCTTCTTACATATTCTTATGTATTCTTACAATAAGGATATGTGCCAACACTTGGAGATAATACGTGGGAAATGAGATGTGTATGCAGTTAGCTGCCTAGTCAGGGTTTCTTTGCATTTTTCCAGAATACTCTCTCATGGCCACCTGGATATTTAGCAATGCTTGAAGAGAAGATGGTGTGTCACCCTGGGTAAATACCCCAGTTCTTGTGCTGTTTCAGATCTTTGTTCTTCGTGGTTGATGTTGATATGTTACTCTGAACACTGGATATCTTTCCTCCTCCTTTGCTTGTGGAGTCCCAGGCAAAGCTCATCATTCTGCCCTGTCAATTCTTGGGTTTGGTTCTCTGCAGGGAGCGATTCTCTGCAGGGAGGGATAGGCATGGAGACCAGGTGCAGCTGGGGCTCATCTCTAAGGAGCTGGTACACAGCAGAGCTCCTCTGCAGATGGGGTCCCCTTGCTATAGCCCTGGTGACCCGCACAGAGCAGGAGCGCAGCAGTCACCTGCTTCTTTCCCCAACAGCCTCCTTTACCTTCCCTGACCCCTTCCAGCCAAAGGAGATCACTTTTGTGTTTGTCTGGGCTGAGCAGCAGCTGGAAGCCCACCATGTCCTGGGGAGTCTGCGCTGTGAAACGCCAGCCCCGCAGCCTACCCCTGGGGTGATGCCCTCTACGTAATTTTACCCCCCGCTCCGTCTCAGAAACTTCTTTAAGAGGATGCTATTTGTGTTCTCTGATCACCTTCCCCAGTATTGTGGTGGCCTCTGCATGTGGTTGTTTATTAATCGGTGAGGCTCAGCTCAACACTTACTTAGAGGTAACTTCAACCTAAGGGTACTGAATTTTAAGAGCAGTTAAAATGCTTGTGTCTTGCTTTTTAACTCAAGGAACTCACATTGCTACCTGGGCCTTCCTTGAGAGTCATTGTAGATTAAGAGACAATTTGAATTATAATCCTGATCCAAATACTACCGCTTCTGTGACTTTGGGCATGCCACTTAACCCCTCTGAGCCTTATTTTCCCTATTATCTGAGACTAATGGTATTTTACCTGTCTCAGACCACAAGGGAGCTATGAGGCTTAATTAATGTTTGCAAACTGGGTTGTTGCATAGCATAATTAAATAGCATTTCCAAAGTTTAAAGAAGTAGAAAGTATTAAGACCCATCAGCAGTAAAGATGAGATGAGGAGTGAGAATGTCCTGATTCCCAGGACAGTGCTTAATTCTCTCAACCATATGGCTTTGGAGGGAAAAAACAGCACCAAATTGTCTTCAAGAACCTTTTTCAAAGTTCAAAAATGTGAATTTTAAAGCAAAGGTGGCTATTCACATCTTTAAAGAACATCCAAACGGCAATATTATTTTGATTCTTGTATAATCATTTCCTTCTTGTTTAGTTGCATGAAATTGTCCCACATTTTTAGATGGTATTCAGCTTCCAGCCGAGAGACTTTTGTTAAGAACAACCTTTCGCAGCCTCAAGTCTACTCAGTTATAACATTTTTAATAAGCCACATTTATTTTCCTCTTTAAAATTTAATGGTTCTGTTCCAATTTAATTTACTGTATTCAGGCTGCCATTGTCTTAGGCAAAGTAGAAATGATAGAAATGCCCAGCAGTTTCACAGGGTCAGACCTATCAGGTATCTCCCACCCGATCACTTCTGCCCATAAATCCCCCATAATACTCCAGAGGTATTTTAGCTACAAAGTGGAAACACGTCACAAAAGTACAGAGGTTACTATAGGACTATATCTTATGTTAGATGAATGTGAAAACATGTACTCACAGAATCAAAGTATGGTTTGATGAAGAAGTGCCATTTTGCTCATTTAACTATGTTCCTTCACATCCTGAATCAGAAAAAAAGCAAATTCAGGGAAAGTTTAGCCGTGTGTTTGTATTCCTTCTTTTTGGTTAAAGGCAGTAGCATGTTTTTTTTTTTTTTAGTTTAAGGCAGCAGGATTTTCAGTTAACATTTTTTTTTCAAGGGTTTTCAAAAAGAAAGGAAAACCCAGTATAAACATTAATTACATTTAATTCTCTTCCATTTTTTTGTATATTAAAAGAAAAGAAGCTTTCAAAAAAATGTTACAAGGAGCTTTTTATGCTATGAATAGCATAAAAACATGTGATATCAGTCTTAGAGCATTAAGACTTACTTCATCAGATGTGTAATACAACTCAAGTTATTTCTGTGGTTTTAAAAATGATATTTTAATTTCAAGCACAGATGAAGGGCTACAGGTATGGGGATAATGGGCTGTCGGTTTCCCAATGATGAAATAAATATATTTTATTTTCCCAATAATCAGTCTTTAGTTTTACCTGTCTTTCAAATTCTTGAAAGACAGCAATAAAAGTTATAAATAAAAGAGTTTTTCAAAATTGGATTTCTTTTCTTGAAATAAGAGCTTTAGCTTTTTTCTATATACATAAAATAGACTAAGAAGTTACTAAAAATGAAATATTTATTAGTATACCACAATTCCATGGTGATAACACTCCTTAAAAACAATGCAGTTCAAATCCTAAGGGATCTAATTTATTTGAAGTAAAGACTCTTAGAAAAAGGTGTGTCTGAGAGGCTCAGATGGGACCTTGCTATTTAGATCTTACATATCAGAGAAGAGCCTGTGTATAATCATGATGGCTAGTACAGATGATGGGACAGTTCAAAGTCTAGGATATGGAGCTGCATATCAGCACCTATTGGTACCTCAGAGAGAGTGCTTAGAGAATGGCCATGACACAAGAAATGGAGAATTCGTGTTAACTACCATCCAGTCCTAGTTATGCCCGATTGTGCCTGTTTCTCTCCTAGCCTTCTTACTTTTGTTTTTTTGCAGACTGACACAAGAGCTGGATTCAGGGTAGCCTCCCAGTTCTGCCAGGCTGAGATAAATTATTTCTACCATGAACAAAACTGTTACAAAGCAAAACGATGACAAGTCTTCTCGCCTTCTCTCAGCAAAAAGGCACCTGTTAAGGTTGCCCCATCTTAGTCCTGCAATTAAGGCATCAGTAAGGCAGGAGAATAGTGTGAAAGGCAGAAAACTGTGGGTGCCCACAATGAACTTGAAAAGACGACCAACCAAAATTTTCATCTGTGACAAAGATAAACTTGTGTTAGACGGCGAGATAGAAAGAGCGGCAACTCTAAATCATGTTTTCATCACCCTGATTCTTAAGGAGTGAGAGCCGCAGAAAAACGAAGGTGTTGGTAAGGGTCGGGCACCATTAGGAAGGGTGCTGCCTCTTTGTGCTACCTCAGCCGGTTTGGCCAATTGTATTTGCCTTTGCTTCTGTGGACCCCTGTGTTGTTTGCTGCTGCAACAGCTGTACAAGAGTTTATCCTTTGGCTCTCCGCCTACTTGCAGTATCTCTGTCTGAGTATATTTCCAAACAGAAACTTAGGGCAGGTTTCTGTCATCAGTGCATCGGAACCTGAGACCTGACCACCCATGTCATAGTAAACCATAATATCTCAAGTATCTCAGTTAGTTAAAAGATTTTATAAATCCAGTTAAAATCTCTTATAGGAACTCAGTTATACGGTATCACTGAAAAACAAAATTGTCTTTGTGAAATGTTTTTTGTTAGGAGTAGGAAATTAGGAAAACATTATTTTGCATAATTGTGTTACTCTTCCTTACCAAATCTAGACAGAAAAAGGCAGATGAAAATACTTCTGTCTTTTGCTAGTGTAAGAGACATCTATCTAGTATCTAATAAGCTTTGCCAAACACGTTACTTTTGGGTCTGCCGATGAGCAAACAGTGATTGGAGGCAGGCATGACCAAAACTGGGACCTCAAAGGAGTTAAAAAGAGAGCAGGTATTTACACCATCTACAGAGACTGAGGGGGCGACGGGGGGAGGCGATTGGGAATCTAGAGTATTAAGGGAGGCCAAAGCTCGCTTTTCGCCATGCTTCTGAAGCAAAAGAGCTAAAAGCTCCCCCTAACTCACTCTGAACTGCAAGCCAATAAGCCATTTAGGAAAAGAAGGTGGGTGTCCTGGGCTAGAGTCACCAGGTGACAGTCGCTGGTGCCTTTGCTCTCTCAAGTGTGAGAAGGTAAATACTCCCTAAACATGCATGAACTTCAAAAGAAAAGCAGGGAAATACTCTGACAGCTCACTGAAACCCCTTGCTATCTCAGTTTGGGAGTTTCATCTACCATTTTTGCTACAGCTGTCAATGAAAATGAATTTTTGAAAGATCAAATTGCTCGGCTTGCAACTCAGATAAGGTTCATATCACCACGTGAGAGTACTTCAGGTGTACTAGGTGTTGGAGTCTGCCACAGCAGGGTGAGAGATGCAGCCGGTCTGCACACCGGGCAGTGGCACGCAGCAGCAGTGACCAGTAGCTGTACGCTAAAGTTTTACATTGGCAAAGGGAAGCTATCGTTTTGTGAGGAGAAGCGAAGGCAGCATGTGACAAAGGAGATGCAAACTATTTGTCCTTGCGGAGACTCTGCCTTTGTTCCTTTTCATCTTGCAGTTTCTCTTAATCTAAACTAAAGGCCTTTCAGAATTGCATATATGGGTCTTCTCAGGTTTGAAAGGACGTGCGTATGTGGGCTGGAGAGGAGACAGCTGTGGTAAGAAAAATGCCAGAGTGTTTAAAAATGCTAAAACCTGGAAAAAGTATTCCCAGGGTTTTTTGCCACTTCTAGTGAAAGGTTCAGAAAGAATGTCTTTATATTTATACATGCGTGCGTACATACATACGTAAACATCTAGGCTGTATGTATTGCTTAAATAATTACCTAAAAAAGTAATTGGCTCCTAGACCTGCCAGATCAGTTAGGAAAAAAAAAAAGAAAGAAGCCAACCTCTAGCGAAAGCACTGCACATAGATCTAAGACAACACCAACAAATTCTCATTTCACTGGGATTTTATTTCATTCTTGTAGGCTTAATATCTCACTGCATGAACAAAACATATCACACGGAAAGGGCTTCAGGCTAGCTACGAGATTCAACCTTCTGAGTACTATCAATATCATCCCTATACCCACATGGTTAGCACTTTCTAATACATTCGCTGAAAACCATTAATAAAGCAACATTTTTAGTCTAGTTCTTAACCATGTGTCGCACTGAAATAAGTTCATGTAAATCTGTGAACTGCACGACAATGATCAAATTAACAGTCATTTCAGGAAAAATGCCCCTCAGGCTGAAAAATAATTAGTAGTCTCTCACTCTATCTTTTCCTACTAATAAAAATCATGCTATTATTGTTGACTGTGCTAATAAAACACCTTCCACGACCCTGAGGTAGCTCGATGTAAAATATAAGGACTATTCCATTGTGCAGATGCACACATGTTTTATTGAACATTTCTATTTAGCTTCTCATCTAGTAACGGCATTACTTCCACGAGAACTTTTGTCAGAATGATGCAGCACACACACTCTCTTCTTCCTGTGCAATTCATCTTGCTGAAGTAAACCCCAAATTTTAAAAACTCCACAGACCTGCAGTTTAACTTCTGCGCGTAATGATCAATACATAGCGCAATAGCAAGAAGAGGCTTTTTTTTTCCCCTTTGATAAAAGCTCAGAAACAGACTATTCATTTTAACAGGTATATTCTTACATTACAATATTCAAAGTGCCTCAGACCATTAATACAATAAGAATATGTGACTATTCTTATCAAAAGTTTTCTCTCAGGATTTTGATTCAGCCTGAAAAACAATTTATCCTATGCTATATTGCCAAAGCCACCTGTTCAAGTATTTACCTTATTATTATCTGTGCCTATGCTTAATCCTCTAATAGTGTGGCACACGAGCACAACAGAAAGTTACCAAGGTTATGAATACACGGTGAACAAGCTACCCATGGTCATACTCTTGTCCTGCCATAACTATGGCATAGCTTTCCTGTTTGTAAAGGTGGAGGGAAATATCTCGTATTAACTGAGCGGCAAAAGTGTGCCCAGCTATAGAGCAATGTCAACCCATTCCCTGATGCGGTAATGGATTTGTGAGGCCACATCCCAGATCTTATTTTTGTTCACTTCAACTGATCGTGGCAACTATATAAACACAGAGATAGGGGGAGAGGGCTTGTTTGAGTTTTAGGTTCATGAATAATATACAAACATTTGGGATTAATTTACAGTAGCAAGCAAATAACAAGAGCTTTCCAAAATGGCTCCCAAGAGCACTTCCAAGGAAAGTACTCCCACTAATTTGCACTAATATGAAAGTCAGAATGAGGTTCTTCTGTAAACATATTTCTGAAAGCACTTTGTGAGTAAGCGATCAGGAGTGACAGCACATACTGGGGGGTAAATAAATGGGCTGACAGCCTAGAAATACCTACTGAGGGCAGCAGGAAGAGTGCTGCCAGTTTTGGCAGGATTTGGAGCCAACTTATACTTCCTTAGGATGCTGCAAGCTCAGCTCCTTGCCTCCGTGTGTGTGTCTCTGTGTGCACGTGTGTGAGAATGTATGGCCACATCCACGTGATTCAGCCCCGCGCTGCTGTCCTACAGAAGGCTGGGAGCCAGCGGAGCAATTTAGTCAGATCCTAAGGACTTGTGAATTTCCATTTTGAAGGGAAAGAGCCTAACGCTGTGGTCAGTTACATGCTGCCAAGAGGACATGCGAGTCTGCTGCATCATGTAAATACTCTGCTTTCCTCTATATACATTCTGCATTACGATCCTAGAAACTTGGGTGATCTCCCCTGCTCACAGCTTCTGCATCGCTATTAAAAGTAATTTTCCTAATTACATCTTCGAATTGTTGTAATGCAGCGATTTTTGAGAAAAAAAAATCAGCTGTTTTGCAAATTCCTATTATTTGTGGGAATTCTTAAAGAATACATAAAATCCTCATATTTTAGAGATTCATATTTCATACAATCATATCCATTTAGTATTGCCTTGTGACAAAGGAGGATAAAAGGATTGCAAATAGGTAACAGGAACTAGATAGATTTTTTAGTATTTCTCTAATGTAACCTTGCATGAGAATCAAATCCTGTCCAAATTACTTTTGTGATATGTAGATGCTATAAATAACATGATGGAAAAGGGACTGATCTCTCACTCTCGCCTTTACACGAGTATATGTTGTAATCACAAAAGCTAATATATTACCAGACCCACCTTTTCTTCTCGCTCAGAGATGAAGCTCTTGGACCAAGAACTCACCCAAATACCTTCTGTTGACAGGAAAGTTTCTGAGGCTACTGCACTTCTGCCCTTCAGAAATGACGGCATCAAATATTCAGAAGTTCAGCAGAACCCATTTTTCTCTCCCATAGCCTCTCAACAGCTTGTTAGCATAGTGTTTTGGTTTTACTTGGCCTAATTGTTCAAAATTAGACCTTTGGAATAATAAGAAATACACATGTTCCTCCGATAAAGCTAAGAACACTTCAGGCTCTGTTCCAGAAATAGCTTTGAAAGTAATTTCCATCTTCCAAGCATTATCAGAAAACAAATGTTAGTAAACAGCGGGTAGCGGGTAAATGATGGCGGGGGAGGTCAACAACAACATCAATTTAAAGACTACAACTTGCTAAAAATTAGAATGGCACATGTGAAAAATATAAATTTCATGAAGGGAAGGGATCAAATTAATTTCCACATCCACATTTAGACATCTATTCTTTCATAATGGGATAAGAACCTGCAATTTCCATGGGTGGCAATGGAAATTCTTATAGAGGTGCTCAACACTTTGAAGGGTGATGCCTTGAGCTACTGAGCCTACACATTTCCACACAGCTACAGGCTAAGAGTTGGCGTTTCCTTAGAGAAGGTGACTCATTGTGTAGTTACAGCTCTGACCGCAAACAAGGCAGGATGGCTTCTGAGTGCCAGTCTTTCAGTAATTAGCAGAACACTTGGGAATTAAAAGAAAGTCTGCAATACTGTACTGCTATTACTTTTTTTTTTTTTCCATGGCTTACATACTGTACTTTATCTCTTTTCCTGTGAACTTGAAACGTTTTCTCGGAGGACTCTTTTTAACTTTGCGTGAGTTCAGCACAAAAGGACCAGACCCCCTAGCTAGGAACTTTGGGGAAAACTGGTGACAACAGATTAATGGAGACGTTGCAAGGAAAGAAACTATGCTCAGTCCCTAATTTTGAGGGAAGTCCAGCTGGACTTGCAGATTCCAAGTAGCCACGGAGCCTGGCTTTGAAGAAAACAAAAGAGATAACTGCAGTTATTTTTTTCTAGCCCCCAGAGCTCGCTCAATTGAAGTACATATATACAAAATCTTCCTGCTGTGATAAACAGAGATCTCATGCAGGTGTGGACTCAATAGGTATTGCTAATCAATGCAGTTTCTCCACAGTCAATGAAACTATGCCAATTTGCGCTGGAATTCTGCTTCGTATTTAGCTGTTCCTTACCGGTGGTTGATCTGTAAACTGAAGGACTAACCTGTCTTGCCCGTGCTTCTCATTTATACTTTACTATATATATACCACAGAATTCTGTGGCTTTTTAATCAGCCAAATGTTAGGGTGCACTTCAGATATCCTCCAGAACAACAGCTGCGTTTTGCCTTTGATTTACCACAGTCTCCAGCAAATAATTAAGATCAATTTATAGGGGATAAGGAGAGAGCCAACTTATAAAATGTTAATTACAAAGGAAATATTAGTGAAATTCTGTACCATCTGCATGTCGGGCATCTCTGAACTTGGTCCTATATTCCTCTGTGTAGAAAGAACTTTTTATTGGTTGCTATGTGGAGGAAGGGAGATGTTAAAAATGAAAATGTAACACAAGGATGAAAGAAAAGAGGTGCAACAGCTAGCACAGTTCAACTAGCAGGCCACCTACACGAGCTGGATCTCCTCTCACCGTGTAGGGAGAACTCATTTGACCAGCACCGACATAGCAGATAAACTGACAGCAGTACTGACCTTTCAAAATGACAGGAGTAACTTTTTCACTTTAAAATAACATTTCCAGTGCACCAAATACATAACAGATTTTTTTCAATATCAACATGGCAAAGAAGGTCCTTTGATACATTTCTTATTTTTACTCTGTTGGACAACTATCTTGGACTTAGAGTCCTTTGAAAATAAAGGCAAGAAGAAAATCACGAATCATCTGAAGGCATAAATCAACAGATTATGGTTTATGGTAAGAAAATTATGATTTCTGAGAATTGCTTTCTACCATGTCACAGATGATATTTCAGAGCCAACAAACAATAGTGAGGCAACGTATGTGTAGCTGAACTCTTCTTATTCTGTAATCACTTTAAGTTTTATAACACAAATAGAAGACTACATAACTTCTGACTTGTAATTTTAGTCCCATCGAGAGGAATGGGACTAGCTGTAGAATTAGCAACTTTCAAGAAATCCAAGCTGGATCACTACCAACACATGTGGCCCTGTAATAGTACACTGAATTGATTCTCCCACAAAGCAGCTCATTCATTTTCACAGCAGCTTGGTGAATGCTGTTTTTTTGATTAAGTAGGAGAGTGTGAAGATCACTGCCTACGACAAGGCTGGTGGGACAGACCTGAAAAGTTAATACTCACTTCTAGAGTGGGGAGTGTATTTGAATAGTTGAGTCCCCGTTTCTGTGGTCAAACCAACCACCTAAGAGTCTGGAATTATGCTGATTTTCTCTTTTCCTAGTGTCCTGTCTAGACATTTTGACTTGAAGTGTCCTCATTACAGAGTTGTGCTATAGGAAGCCACGGATACTACGCATACCGTGTGCTGACTTGTGCGGACAGACAGTGATCAAAAGAGAAGAAAGAGGAAAGCGATGGTTTCAAAATGAGATCGCTGTGCAGAAGGAAGGCAAGCTTAACAAGTCACTACACCTCAGTAAGGACTTGAAACCTAAAATGTAGTGAATTATTTTTAGGACAAGGGAACTAAAAGAACATCATGAATTGGGGATAAGAGTTTCTCAGCATCATTCACTGATCAGAGAAGAGACTGAGCAATCACAGACTTCTGATGCAAAAAATTCCTACTTAAGCAACCCAGCAAGCAGAAAAATTCAAGACGCAAACTGATGGCATTTCTTAATGACCTGTTCTTTATCTTTTTTAAAAATAAGGTTCTATCACCTGTACTTCACAGCTGATACCTTCAGTTCATATCCACGGTCTATTGTGTCTACTTATTTTTATTGACCTTCGAGGGACCCAGCAACTGGTAGCTTTTGTCAGAATTGTCTGTTGTTTTCTTGCATGTAGGTGCCATAATGGTTGCAATACCTGACTTAATCATAGTTGGATGTTTCACTATGCGTCCTAGCACTTACAGCTTTCTGCAAAACTTGGTACGCATAAGCTCTGTCGATTTAAACAGCTAACAAATGTTCCTCATTTAGTTAAACCCTTCCCCAAACTCTCATTGTAACATGAGAACTTCTGTGCACTCACATAGCTGAATAAAGAATTCACTTATAGAGTGAAATATGCACTGATGGCTGAAACGCAGCAATAAATGATCAAGAGAAAGAATCAGTTTCGGTGGAAAGTAACGTACATTGAAGCGGCTCGTATCAGCCACAACATGGCCAAACATTTATTATGGGGAATTAATTGACAAGGAGAACAATAGCAACTAACAATGTGAGGAGAGATGAAGCTCTCTCTGTAGCTTCTGGTATGGCCCCTTTAGGGGTTTGTCTGAGGGTAGCTGCTAAAAGGTCGCAGGCACAGTCTAATGTCTAGAGCCTCTTTTGCATTTATACCCCTCCCCCCAAGGATAAAATTATGCTCCAAGAAGTGGTTAAAAAAATCAAAACAAAACAGAAGGACTTGCGAATGCAGTAAGTTTTACAGTTGCCAGTGCTACTACAACTGATGACTTATTTTATGTACCGCACTTGCTAAACACAAACAAGTCTCTTATACAGTCCACAAATGTGTATGTATAAATGTTAGTATTATTATGGAGCTAATTTTAGAAAACTGTATTGTTAACTATTTTTCAACAGCTATATATGAAAACAGAAGGGCACACAAGTTCTGATCTCAGGTGAAATATTACCGGACAGTGTTTATTTTAATTTCAAGTTATTTTACTTAATTTACTTGAAGTACTGCAAACTAGGTAGTCTGTAATTTTTAAATGGTGTTGACATACGTTTTTGGGCAAGTCACCATGAAAAAACACTGAATTAAGGTAATTCAGAAACTGAACTGACACTAATTCATCTATCATAGCAAGCCATTCATGTATACCCCATCTCAAGTCATTAAAGATAATAATTTCTAACTGGTTTATGATCCACTTTTTAACTGCAAAATGTACAAAAGTAATTAAGCCAAATTGAAACAATTATAGAAAAACAATATTCAATAACTGAGGTGCCAAAAAGTTTTACCATACCCTAAGGATGCAAAAAATTGCCTAAGCAGCAGTAATATCATTCCACACGTTACATTTATTCTTGCAAGCTAGCCAAGCTCAAATTAATTGTACTGACTAAACTTTTCTTCTTAGAGAAAATTAAAGATATGCTGTTGTCAACACTTGAGCACAACCTTGCCGACACTTAAACGCAGAGAAGGGTGTGACATCCTGCCCTGGCTGCCTTGCGCTAATTAATCACTCTGGTATTTAGGACCATTCAAGCAGACAAATTAATGGAGAATAATTAGTGTATCTTTGTTCCAGCTCGGCTTTGCACACCAGACTCTGAGGGAGAGAGGGGAGTATGTAGAAAGTGAGCCATTAGCATGCACATAGTTTCGCTTCTGTTCAGCAAGTTCTGCAGAGATTAAGAGAAAAGCCAAATTAGCAGTCGTGTGACTGGGGTTAGGACATCTCTCAGTGAAGAAAGCACTCTGTTTGGGTATCAGCTTTCAGAAGCAAGTTGCTAATCCAGATGTTACCTTTCATAAAGAACAAAACACAATTAAAAACCTCCTCCTCCCCCTCTCACACGTGCACACAAAAGAAAACCGAGGAATTGTTCCTTTGCATTACAAAAATTTTTATCTGCAGTTCAGCTGCAGTAGATACCAACAAGAAATTTCTAAATCTTCAGTTTTCCTTTCCAGATCGTTTTTGGCCAGCATTAACTTTCACTGGGAGCACAAGGGAGAATATGACAAAGAACATACACCATGTGGTTATTGCAGTCAACAGCAACACTTACGGTTATTTGTACTGAGAATACAAAACACCATAAATCCTTCAGAAATAACATATAGTAGCAGATTTAAATTAATTGCAAAGCTAAAATCAAATGAAATCATGCAGTAGCCTAAAGTATGAAAAAGTAGTTATAGTGATCAAGGAGAACAATGACTGTAAAGTCCTTAACACAGAGATACTTTGTAAAAAAAGAGAGATGCGTTCGTACAAGTTCCATAAAACATTTTCAGTTTTTCCTGTATAAAAACCTCTTGTGCCAAAGTCTTCTGTTTCTTGTTCTCGCTTGGTAAGATCTATAAGAATTTGACCCCCATCAAGAAGGACACGATCATTGCTAATTCACTTTGACATCATCATAAGCTTAATGTGATGAATACTACTTGGTGGGACTGGACCCAAAATGAGTGTGCTGGCAATTTCTGTGGCAGTTCGAGTGTTATTCCAGACGTTATCATTGGTATCCGGTCTCTCTGATAGGTGTCAAAGCCTAAGAATATGTAACTCATTGCGTGACCAGGACATAAAATGTCTCCTTGTTGAACAACACTGTGTTTAGGAAGATTTAGTATAAAAACTTGCTGCTCAGGCCCATTTGTAGTGAACAGAGCTTACAGGCAAAAATGCACCATGGCTCACAAAGCACCGTGTCTCGAGGGGGTGGGGGGGGTGGGGGGGTGAAAAGGGTCAGGGAAAAAAGAGCAAGAAAGACCACACAGTGAGAAAAGCTGACCACGCTCAGAAGCTGTATCAATCCTCATCAATCCTATAAAATCTTTTTTTTTTTTTTTTTTTTTTGGTAAGAACACAATAACGTGCGGACTATAAAACTGTGTTAAGTGCTCTTTATTTTTGTGCAGCATGAGCAAGAGGGCGAGAGGAGGGGGGAAGGAATCCCACCCGGGTTTTGACACGATATGGGATACTGTTTTAACACAGCACTACAGGGCTTCATAAAAATGTGATATTTCTGTTCACAGTGTCCTGGGTTTGTTGGCCGAGGGAGAACGCAGCCACCAAAGCATGACCCTTCACAATTCCTCGCTGGGGGAAAAACAGAGCGCTTCTCCAGGGCTTCCTACGACACCGAGTTACTGCGGGCGATAAGAGCAGATGCCATTAGAAATGCTGCCATCCTGGGAGTGGGTTTCCTCGATCTTTGAAGGTGCATAATCCTCATTAAAGGAAAACCCTGAGCGTAGGAGGGGCAGAGCTGACATCAAGGCACCTGGCCATGACTAAAAGAGCTGGCCCCATATGCGGCTGCTGCTGAGCAGCAGAATGTAATTTAGTCGCACCAGCAGGAGCAGAGGTCAATGATTTTATATTAATGGGGATCACGACAGTTCTAAGCTGTGGCGTGCTTTGAAATAAGTGTTGTACAAGGCAGCAAAGAGAGCTCAGCAGAGGAAATGAGCTGTGTCACTGTCTCCTCATGCCTTGAAGCAAACACTGAAATGTTTAAAGTCGCTATAGACTCAAAGCCATAATATTTTACAAACAACAATTACCTGTTTTAATCCAAAAGCTAAGTAGCTTGTGAATTATTACCTCTTCTGACATAATTCGAACAAAAATAAAAAACAAAAGGCGTGGGACTTTTAGACTGCTATCTAAACAGAGGCAGAATTGGAGGAAATGTGGTAAGTCCTTTAACAAAATCAAATATGCTTTGTAACTAATCATTTGCATGCAAGGATTATGGTCACATGGCATTAAATCACAATGCATCAGTGAACAATCCCTGTCAATATCACCTAACAAAAATCGCAGATTCAACCACGCAAAAGGGCCCAAGTTTTGATTAAAAGATCCTCTGGTGTTTTAATATGTACACTTAAGACCGTGAACTAAATTCACATTTAATCAAGCCTCTTGTGAAGATGTAATGTGAGCTCTTCTGTGGCTTTTTGGAGGATTTAAATCTGGCCTTTCATGTAAGTGCATGACACAGCAATCCTTTACATGGATCAATACCTAACTCAAGGGATACCTGAGGTCCTTAATGAGGTTTTCTGGGTGGGGGTTGTTATTATTGGTGCTATTGTATTCCATGGGCAACCACAATGCGCTAGGTGCTGTCCAAACGTGTGGTGGAGATGCGGTCTTTTCAACAAAGAGATTTCCTTCTGAGGTGATAACTACACGAGCCAGAATAAAAAGAGAACAATATTGCACCCTTCTCTACTAATTCACAGCAAAATTCAAATTGCTCTTCTCAGTATTGGTCCTAAAGCCTTTTGGGAAGTATTACAAAAGATATCAGGATCTGGAATTAGAGTCACAGCCTTGTGGATCTGCTCTGAGACATTGCTTTGTGGTGTAAGAAGGTACAAAACACAGCAATGGTTGAAACACGAGCCAGGGGGAATGACGGAGGCAAAGCAAAGAGGGTGGGAGATGCAAGCTACTGACTCAGCAGACAGGATTGTGAAGGATCTCAAAGGCAATCAGAAGCAGTTCGCATTTTACTGAAGGGTGGGAAAGGGATAAATGGCATGGCTGGGGTGATAACCCAAGAAGAATTGAGGTGTATTTTCAACTGACAGGATCTGGGAAAAAATTGTATGGAGAACCACAAAGGGCAATGCTCCAACAACTGCTGTAGAAGAAGTTGGCCACAACATTAACTAATAAAATGTTAAACCTTAGAGTTGAGAATTAAGGAGGAAACAGTGGAAAGGGTGGAGCAGGGGATGGACTCACAGTTACTGATTCGTTTAAAGGTACAAAAGACACTGATCTGAAAGGAGGTTGTGTTGGTAACAAAAGGGACATAGAAAAAGTTTTTAGAAAAGTTACATTTTGACCATGTTTAATTGTTTTGATGGAGACATGTGAGGCAGAAATAGTTCAAGGGCAAATGAAGACTTGTATGCAAGTATTAAAGCGTGATGCTAAAACACAATAAATCATTAACAACAGCTGGAACTGAATGAAGAGCGCCATGTATAATTAACAGGAACATAGAAAGGTATACCAAAGGACTAGGTAGAGAACTCCTCTGGAGATAAGAAAGCCCCTGCAGTCCTAGGGTGCGAGCCAAAAGGGCCCAGCACCTGATCTGGTGGAAGCAGAGCAAAGCTGCAGCTGGGAGACACGCACAGGGCGCCCTGGGCTCGGGGAGAGTCAGCCTGACCAAGCACCGTGAAACAGCCTCATCCTATAGGCGTAACTGAGCGTGCATGCCTCTGCTCTCCTATCAAAACCACAGCTGCTTTCACTGTCATGATTTCTGAGCATTAATAATGTCATGCAAAATGATTCACGTACAATACCAGCAGACATGCGCACAATGATTTGTATATCAGCAGTGATAGGCAAACATCACATATTATTTCCCCATTTATTTTGATGCAAACGAAATACACGAGCCATCCGTGTGACTACTTGTTTCCTATGTTTCCTATGTTTCCATTCAAAACTATTGCCCAAAACAAACTTTGCAAGGGTCCAGTGATCCCAAATGTGGCTGCCCAGGACAGAAAATAATAATAATGATAAAAAAATTATTAAAAAAAATTAAAAATAAGGATAATGGATCTAAATTGAGGTTCTTTAAAAAAAAAAAGTGATTTAAAAAATGTGTCTTTTGTGGCTGGTTTTCAATCTCTATCAAAGGGCAGCAGCGAGGGCACCACGCAAAGGCAAGCCAGTGCTGACCAGACGACTGGTGAGACCTTTGTTTTCTATGAGGAAAAGTCTATTGTGAGTCAGGTACCTCCTTGATTAGGGACAACTGAGCAGCTTTCTTCTCTGGAGGCAGTATCTCCTGGCTCTGTCAGTGACAGCCTGACTCCTACGACAGCAAGGGCATGGCAACAAAGAGCTGGACTGGCTTCTGGGTGAGCACAGCAGCTGGCTTCTCCATCATACCTGGGAAAACCGCTGGTCCTTCTGGTCCCTGCTCCTGGGAAACAGCTTCTCACTACATGCAAAAGCACTGCACTGGGCCACAGGCTGGTAGCCTCTGGCCAAACAGGCAAGCAGAGAACGGAGGCAGAAGGAGCCCGGGAGCTGGAGAGCACTGTTCGAGTGGGGTTTGCATCATTCCCAGCCCAAAAGCAGGGCTGTAAGATCTCTGTTTCTGTCCCCTAGCAGGGATCTTATAGACATTGAGCTTTCACTCTGGGAGAGAATCCTTGCAGGAAGCTGAGGATTGATTTGAGACACAGAACTTGGCTGCCACTAAATTTCACAGCTAACCCTTTTAAGCAGTTTTTAAAATGAGTGTAGTATGAGCCTAATATAGGTGTTCATTAACTAATAATAAATTGTAATGGAACATCATTGACATCTATATGAGTACTAATCGGATTGATGATCACAGCCATTACAATGAAAGCCAAATGGATTCATGATAACGACACACTAGCTCCAGAGTACATACGTTATGCTGAGAATCACTTATGCAGAAAATCCCAAGAAATAACAGGGCAATTCACCTCTCTTTTTCCCTGACCTACAGCTGATGTGTGTCTCTTCTCCCAGCTCCTGGACTACTATCTCACTTGGGAAGTGATCTGATGCCCTGGAAACTAGCAGAAAGACTCCACCCGACTTCCATTGCCTTGGATGAGAGACTGTGAAGAAAGTAGACAAGGGAAAAAAAACCAAGGAAAGTGTAAGTAGCTTATTTCAATGACCATTGCCCATTGTTAATGGTCTGAAATTGTGGCAGGGGAGGTTTAGATTAGATATTTGGAAGAATTACTTTACTGAAAGAGTGGTCAGGCAGTGGAACAGGCTGCCCAGGGAAGTGGTGGAGTCACCATCCCTGGAGGTATTTAAGAAACGTCTAGATGTGGCACTTCAGGGCATGCTCTAGTGGCAGAGACTGTAAGTTGTTTGGTTGGACTCGATGATCTTAAGGGTCCTTTCCAACCATGAAGATTCTGTGATTCTGTGATTCTGAACCTGCGCACTAATAAAAGAATTTTTTTAAAGTTTCATTGTTTAAACTAATGGTTTCATGACAAAGAATACTTTTAGAGATTCAGAGGAATGCTTGGATTGACAACTGTTTGCAATTTCATAACTTCTGAGTGTCATGTGTTTTAATCTCTTTGTTGTTTAAGTTACTTTTGCATGTCATATTTTACTTAAAGTTATGTCACAAGTGCATGGAAGCCAAATTTACCGCCTCAGACACAAAACTAACCTGTTCGGCTTCTCAAATTGCAAACTATAGAAAATATAATGTTAAACAAAGTTAACCAAGTTAATGAACTAAAAATTGGCGCCTCTTCTCTGTGTTTTTAAACAAGATGTTTTCTCCATTTCTGCCTGGCCAGATGATAGGAGGAAATATTTCCTCCACTAATGAACAGATTTATCATTTTATACCATGAGTTGCAGTACTATACACATTGCAGAGAACGTACAGAAGGCCTGGTCAGAGAGGAGGATTGCACTGCCAAGGCACTGTAGAAACAGAAGAATGATGCCCTCTGTCCTGAAGAATATTTTTTGAGAGCTGCCTATGAGTTCATTTAAATGAATGAGAGCAGCCATCCAAGTAACTTGTGCTGCTTTTAAAAATTTCAGACAGAATTTGCTAACACACATCCTAAGTGAGCTTTTCTGTAAAATGAATATCATTATGAGCCATTAATGACTGAGTGTGGGATCAAGTTCACCCAGGTTAGGCACTTAACTTGAATCTAATTTTAAAGTGCCCAGTGTACCAGCCCTCATTAGTAAGTAAGTGCCTAAATTCCCCTCTGCAGTCAGTGGGGAGAAGTAGGTGGTTTTTTTCTTCTTACTTAAACGAGTCAAGGCCACAAATAATAATTTGCCACAAAAAGACAGGAGAGAGGAGAAAAGAGATCAATATCCTAGTTCCATGTGATAGCAGTGAATTTGATAGATGTTAATGCACAGATAATCCCAGCAAGTTAATTGCTTCTGGTTGGTAAGGAAAGGCTAAAAACGAAACCCTAGTGGTTCCTGTCAACCTGACCTAGAAGGCAGAACTATGAATTCACATCCCAAACTTTTGATCAGGCTGGTTCTGAGCGTATAGATGTGGCACAATGTGCCAATAATAAAGGCAAAGGCAGGGTCTACTTCTTCATAAAACCAAACCAAAACAAAACAAATTTTTCTTCTTAAGGAATTATTACCTCCCACTTTCAGGACACCTGCTGAAGCCTAAAGCATGGAATTAAAATATTTCAACAAATAGCAATCAAAAATATTTTCAACTGTCGTTGGGATATCAGTGGAGTTCTACCATCCCAGCTGTGTCCTTGTTGAATTCATGAGATTACTACCAGACTACTCAAAGGCCTTGAGCAGCTCAACTTGTCCCCCATTTGCTTCTGTCAGCAGGCTTGAGGAGAGTGCATAGTCTGCCATTCTGTCTCCAGGTCATTGATAAAGACATTAAAGAGCACATGTCCCATGACAGACCTCTGAGGAACTCCACCTTTGCACTGGGAGCCCAGCGGTACAGACTATTTTTCATACACCTTGCAGTTCACCCATCTAGACCAAAATGTCCCAATTTGGATACCAGGATGCTGTGGGATACTGGGGTGAAAGCTTTGGTAAGACGCTCACCACTCTTCCGTCACCCACAGACCTAGTCATTTCATTTTAGAAGGCAACCAGGAAGCTGAAGCTGATTTACCCCTATTAAATCCATGTGGACTATTATCAGTCACCACCTTCTCTTTCATGGGCCTAGAAAAGTCTTCAAAGAGAACTTGATCTATGGTTTTCCCAGGGATCAAAATGAGGCAGATCAGAAAAAAACCAAACTCTTCCATTCTCCTCAGGAATTAGAAAAAACTAAAATCAATTGAAATCAAGCAAATGAAGAAGTACACAAGTTGCAATCTTAAAAATAGTGTGAGAGGAACCCATTTCATACCTCCAGGCTATTAAACCAACTCCTTTCCCCAGGAAAGTTTAATTTAAAATTATAACCATATTTGTTTATACTTCAGCTTATTTAACATGCGTATGTAAAATACACATCTTCCTACACAAAACATTCAAATTGAATACTATGGACTTGATTGTCATCTATGGTCAAGATGTTTTCTCACACACACTAACACTAACAAAAGGCTTTAAAAGGAATATCAATTTTAGTGTCATAGTAGGCCTTTTTACTTTAACAGAGTTTTCTTAGGAAGTCCTAAAATAATCAGATGAGGATACAATTTATTTTTATTTCAGTATGTTCACAGTTTCTGTAGTATTATATTTCCATCATGTCATTGTATAAGTTCACAGCATTAGGAGTCTGCCTCATGATCTGATGTTCAACAATATTTTTGTTTGTATTCTTAGTTCTATTGTCACAATGGAAAATACAGTAGTGGCATTAGCCTAAACACTTAGAAAATTGGGCTTCATTCATCGTAACAAGCACACCTTAGAGTATTAGAAGCAGGGAAACCACAAAGCATGAAATATTCTACTGAGATAATCTATGTCACAAATTTTATAGAATCATTTAACAACATACACCTACTTTTTTGGAAAAAAAAACCCCAAACAACAATGTCTAAGCATTACAGTTTTTTGTGTCTAATTCTAACTCTCTGCATAAACAGCTCCCTGATTTTTTTTTTCCACTGCGTGACTAAGTTTATGAGCATAAAATGTATTTTTTGGCCTTTAAGGAGGTGTTTATGATAAAGAACCCGATTCTTTGTGGAATCACAGTGATAGAAAAATTCATGAAAGATCCTTACAACAACCTTAATTCTGTCTCTTCAGTATCAACTGAAACTGTAACAGGTCATGGGATATAAAGTTTTCTGTTGTAGAATTCTGTTGTTGAGTACAGCTTTGAGGAGGCCTGCAACAGAGTGAGTTTTCTTCTCCGTCTGTGCGAAAGAGCACTGTCTTACAAGTCCTCATCACACACCCTCAGGTTTATTTCCTGTTTCACTTGTCTCAAGTTAATTAGTATGAGGTAATTTACATGGTCTCTTATACTTACTCAACCCTAGTACCTACCTCATGCAGTCTAATGGGTGCTAACGCAGCAACCCGGTGCTCGTGAGGCAGAGCACCAGGGACGACAGCTAATCCCAAAGAGACCAAGAGACCGTAGGTGCAGACCAGTGCTTAGTCATTATCACCGCCCACCTCAGACGCAGTACCTGACTGGAAAAGCTTCTAATCGATTTCAATGTAGACTCAGGAGGTGAGTTTTAATCAACCTTGATGGTTTCACCTTTGTTTTTTAGTTATGGAACATGTGACATTTTTCCCCCCTAGTTTTTACAGAAGCTAGAAACTGTATAGGCCAAATGAGTACTGACGCACAAATGCATGGATGAGTCGATGGTACATTTAAACTTGAGGTCAGACAGCTAGCTGCATGGCCATGCTGAAATGGGTTTATGTGATGTTCTCAGCTGGGCAGATTCACACATGTCTAAGGCCACAAGGGAAACTCAGATCATCTATTATAGCACAGACTTCAGAATTTTTCATTTCTTTTTTTTTATCTTTACATTAAGATGGATAGTTTTTGTTCCCTAAAAGCATATCACCCACAAAAGGCAGCTAGGCTAGACGTGAAATTTTCATATACCAAACTATCCATATCTATTTGGGTTGGTTGCCCTTGCATTAAAACAAAACAAAACATAGCAAAGCCTGTGTTACAAAATGCTTAAAAGATGATGAAAGAGACTTCAGTTCTGGATTGTGACACATGCCTCAACTTTAAGCCAAATTTCAGGGTTTAACCCGAGACAACTCTGTCTTCCATTGCTTTTTTCTTACGGTTAGTTTCCATCTTGAAATACCAGAGCTGAACTATCACACTTTTTTAGTGATCAGTAGGAATCTCAGCATGGAATTTCATACTTAAAACATCACTTAAGTCACTTGACACTGACTGAGTGTGTCCCCATTAAAATGACATTTCACAAATATTGCCCGATTAAGCAGTAGCAGTTGCTATTTGTTGCTGAAAAGATAAATCAGTTTCCTGGGAAAAGTGCCAGTAGATAGCTTGTATACTCTACTTACATACTGGATTCTTGATAGATTTGGTGAAGATGTCTTCACGTTCGTATAATAAAAGCCTATTATCAGTTCAACGGCAGAAAACTGTTTTCATTCATCAAGAAAATAGCAGGTTCGACACTAGTTGCCTTTTTAAGTGAAAGATTGGACATATGCTATGAAAAAATTTCTTGCCATTGCAGAGAAGGATAGCTCACTCAAACACATTTTTAAATTTAATTCCACTTCTCAATTCAGTTGTCAACCTCTTTACAGTAAATTACATGGTTACTATTAAAAAGCATACTTTGACTTGTTCCCAAAGTGATTTTTTAAAAAGTTTGAGCAAAATTCCTTCAGCCATTTTGGATTTATGGGAAGATTAAAAAGTAATCCTCATTCCTTCAACTTTTCTGAACAACGTAGAAAAAAAAAAATCTAGTGGTTTTTTTCTCTCCCCATGGGGATAATTCAAAAGTGGCTGAACTGCCAAACTTCAAACTTCTATTATTGTTATTTAATATTAGTATTCTTTTCCTATCTAAGGCTAAGTGCCCGATTTGATGAGAGAGCAAAAAAAACTACATTATGTGTCAGTCCCTGCTTTGAAAAAACACGATGTAACAGGTGAGAGGAACCGAAGAATGAATGATGATAATAAGGGTTGTGACACAAGGGAGGACAAAGAAACATAAGCAACAGGTTCTAGTTGGCAACTAGAACAGGCATCACTCAAGGCTTGCTCAGGGAAATACGTAACAATTAAAAAGTTCCTCGCTAAATTTAAAAATTAAATAGAATAAATGTATCAGACATTTTTCCTTTGGGGGGGAGGTGGGTGGGAACAACAAAAAACCCCACAAAAACCAAGAGCACAGGAATAAAATTTCTTCCTAATCTTTCTGCTGCATAATTTCCTCTATCAGTTCGGTATGAGAATGATGAATAGCTTTCCAATTGAACTCCTGGGAAGGACAAAGGAGATCAAAGAGGTAACAGACACCTGGAATAACTCACTTCTAGAAAATAATGGAAAAGTGGAAAGAGTCATTACCAGTTGGGGGATCTCTTGGTAACTCTCAGGTGGGTTTCCAAGAAGGAAATGAGCCACACAGTGTCCAGACTTGAATAACTTTTATTTACTGCACTGGTTCTCCCACCACCAAGTGCTTGCTACCTACAGGCCCTCAGGAGGAACTGGGCTTGCACATCAATATCTAAATTTTTTACTCTTGCACAGAATGATAAAACTCTGAGTCTAAGAAAAGATGTTGAATGTCTCAATGAGGAAGGAAAGGTTAAACGTCTGTTTCTGTAGCAATTCTAGGCTCACAAAAGAATTTAACAATTAAATGGTGAAGCCTCAGAATTGTAACAATTTTTTTTTTTAATGACAAAAACTCCATCAAAATGGAGAATATGACCTCAAACATATTTGAAGTCCCATTTAAACAAGCTGTCATGTATGTTTTGGCCTTTTTCCCCATTCTTTGAGAAGGAAAGCGACAGCTCTTGCTGGTGCAGGGAGCCAGAGGCAGTGAGACAGCTTTGCTCCACAAATTTCAGTAAAGGTGTTTCTTTAGCAGGGAGAATCAGGTGCAAGTTAACATACACAGAATGTCTTTCCTCAGCTATGATTTGTGTAAGCCATTTAGGGATAGGAGTAAAAAATGTGATAGCAGCCATCCGTTAAAAAATTGGCTCTGTGGATTAAAGTACACATTGACTAGACTATAGACTACAACCCACCAGCCTTAAGAATCGATCACTTACTTACATTCACACCTTCTACTCACACCCTTTAAAACACATAGAGCAAGGACGAGAAACCTGTGACAGAGGTTCAACAGGATCCACACTTTCACCTCCTACGGCCCTCAGCTACAGCATTTTGTCAATTTGGGGATGCTGTTTGCTGGCTAATGCTAAGACATATGGCAGATGAGGACATGGAGATGGACAAACCAAAGCAAGGACCAGATGCAATCCAGAGCGACTGAAATTGTGTGTCTCGGCGATCCTCAAGCAGTAGATGCACCCTTTATTTTTATAAATAAACATTTTGGCCATGCTTTGGCAGCAACAACAGTGAGGTCTGATATGTTGATTGTGCAGTAAAGGCTCTCTATTCTCCCTTCCATCCTGGTGAGGAAGCAAATCACTTCCTCTCCTGCTGACATAACCATAAAGTGATGGCAAGTCCAACACCGCATACATTTCAGGCAGAAGGAGAAGGAGGCAGAGGGAAGTCTTGCCTGGCTCCTTGGGCAATGCGTACTCTCGTCCAGGAGGCATCATTTCTGCAATCTGTTAAAAATCAGGGAGAAGTCAGGCAGGTTCCACACCAAACGCGCCATACACTTTAAGACTGCAGTTTCTAGCTAAATCAATAGAAGCAAGATGAATTAAGAGAGACCGTGCCAAGTTCTTTAACTGATATAATTAAATCAGTTTTAAAATGCGTCTTTAGTTACACTGATGTGTTCAGATCAGATCTTGGCCATCTTCTCCCCCTCACATACTTTCAGCCTGAATACTCCTTGCCAAAGGGGCAATATGATCAAATCTGCATATTCTAATTTTTCAGAGCTTATAATATGAAAGTCTTTGAGAGTTGGTGGTATTTAGGTGCCCAAGTATCTAAGCTAGTTTAACACTGTTGAATCTAGGCCAAATAAGTGCTTTTAAGTTTTCCCCTTAAGCTCTTTGGGCTTCAGTTTTCCCACTTCTGAAATCAGAGTTTTGAAATCAAGATTTATGGTGGGAGAAAAATATCAGCTGCCTCTCACACAGAGATCTTTTCTGCTCTCACTAAACTGCCATGAATCTTAATTCTGAGCAAGAGGTTTTGAGATCCTCACAGCTGAGGATCACTGTTTTAGCACCTTCTGCAAGCTGAAGGGAAAAAAAAAAAGCCCTCTGTACTGTCATTTTAAACCAGCCTATAACATTTCCCTAAGAAGTTATTTGGGATGTAAAATTGTATCACACCAAGCCACATCTGACATCTTTTCAGTGAAAGACAAGAAAAATTTACTGTTTAAAGTATTAATGTTTTAACCAACACAGACCTTTGCCTATAGTGAATGAATAGTTAAATAATGAAGCAAGAAACAAAATCAAAAATATTACATGCTGGACTAGCTCCATCCTCCACTTCCCAGCTCAGTGACTTTTCCAAGTGTTTTTATCAGACATATTTGTTCTATGAAAATGAAGTGTAGCTCTGCCTTAGAGTACATCTACAAGATACATGTGAGAGTCAGATCTCAACTGGGATCTAAATTTTCCAGACCGGTTTTGCCACATCAATATGAAACACACCGTTTTTTGTTTTAACATTCTGCATATTCTATTTATTCAGCTTGCTTAGAACCCTCACTCTCCCCTGACATCCCGGATTTGAGAAATAATCACTTTGCGGGCTTGCAGCACACAGCTTTCTCTCATTTAAAACAGACACAAAAAGAGAAAGCTCAAATTTAAAAAAAAATAAAAACAAAGGAAAAGCAGGGGGAGAGGTGAAGGTATTTCTGCAGGATACTCCCTGAGCTGCAAATATTTATTCTTGGCATAGCATACACACGCACACACACACAAACACACACAACAACTGCTCCCCACCTGCCTCCATCACCACCCTGCGTGCATACAGACAGGGTGACTGGGGGGAGAACGCAAGCTGGGGACACCCAGCAGCAGGAACCGGCTGAGATGCTGGTAATGGGCAAAAGACGGCAGAATTCAGTCTCAGGTGATGACCCCCAGAGTATTCACCTGGGGACAGATCTTGTAAGGTGTTGAGCACTCTGGCCCCAATCCAGAAAATCATTTATACTCACGAGGAGTACACCCAAGTGAAGCATGCATTTCTGTGCTCTCCTGGATACAGCTCAGAAGGGGTAATGTTACTTTTCAAGAGCCTTTTATTCTGTGGCTGATAAGAATGACCTTCACTCATCACGAGTATGTTCATTATTTAGGGTAAGAAACAGGATCAGACAAGGAAAGAGGGGGGGGGGAATCTACTTTTCCCCTCTTTGAAAGCTAGTAGATTGCAAGCAGAGAGACTAGAGTCTGTCTGTTACAAGTGACCTGTCTTGTCACTGAAATCCCTCACACGTCCTTGGAAGGTGGAAATTTTATTTCTTCATATGTGTTCAATTGGGGAAGTCCATTGTTTTAGAAATCTGTCTACAGTGATTGCTTTGGATATAATAATAAAACCACTTAAAAATTCTTGTGTGCAGTCTTTCCTTTCTCTGTAGGAAACATCCACTGTCCAGTACACCGGTGCCTAATTGCCAACCACAGAACACTGGAGAGAAGAGGATTGAGGCCACATTGCAGTCCCTCGAGTCTTCTCTGTGTGCTGCAATTAAGTTCCTCCACGCATCTGTCTTCTTTTCCCTTTCTTGTGTCCTTTCCAGGCAAAAACATTTTGTCCTGAGGGATGGGTTTACATTTTGTTTTGTTTTAATTATCTGAAGTAGAACATGCAAAAGTCATTATTTTATACTGTACAAAATAAATTCTGTATGTATGTATGTATTTATTTATTTATTTATGATTAGAGAAAAGTTTCTGCTGAAGTTAAAAATAAATCAATTTACCTGCAGGGCAATTAAAGCCCTATTTATTTCTGAGTCCGAGGTATCATCGGTTCTGGTTTTAAATCGGTGAATAGAAAACTGCATGGCAGGGGGCCAGGGAGAGGGAGAGCGTTAGCAGTCGTTTAATGTGACCGCAGGAAGAGCTGAACAATCTGATGCTCAGGCCGTGCTGAACTCAGGGAAAATGCGTGTGACTCTCCCCGCTCACTTTTTCGTCTTTCGGTGATGGATATACAATAATTATATTTTACTAGAATGCCAGTGGAGATGGAAGTGCTGTTGCTAATGCAGAGGCTGTAAAGCCATCAGAGGAGCTTTAAGCAAATGTTATCTGTTTTACTGAAGAAATCAATTACGCACAGATTGCTTAAACCAGTGACAGGCATAGTAAGGAGTAAAATCTGTTAAGCAGAAAAGTTACAGCCATCAACATGTACAGATTTACATGATATACGAATACAACTGATCGAGAATTATTGCTTACAAAAATTAAAGGAAAAGAGAAAAATAAGGGAAATAAAGTGTAGGAAAAAAATAAAAGGCACTTCTTAATGTTTGTCTCTATATTTTATGCAACTGACAGGCTCCGCCTTTCTTCACCTCTCCTTTCATGGGCATGGAAAAGAATTGGTCAGGACTCCACTACCTGGGAGACGGGCAGTTTTGGGGGAACGTTGGTTGGTTGTTAATGGTCTGTCCAAGCTTGGTATTCATTAGAAATCTCCCTAGATTATTTGTGCTCTTCCATTTCGGGGTATTGCTTTAGTTAAGAAAAGAATTTAATAGGGATGTGGCCTCTACATTTAATCATATTATCATTTCATTGTTTCTGGGTACAAAACAATCTTCTTTTAATTCTAAGAGAATGATTTATAAGATGATATGCATGTTAGCACATATTAACAATTACAACAAAGCATGAATTGAATTTGCTTGCCGCAGAATCATTTATCTTTTGCTCACAGAAGAGTGTTTGTACATGGTTGTGTTGGATGGGGCCACTTTGCATCCATATTTTCATTTTTAAGGAATGCGAGCTGACATCTCTACAACTTGTGGGAAAGTGGTGTATAACTGAGCACTTAAAAATAAAACTACTGAAAAATTAGCTACTGCTTCTGAAAGTATTTGCTTTAATGATTCATAAGAGAAAAAAATATATAATCAGAACTCCTTTGACAAAAAAATCCCTAGTCAGATCTGCCTCTGTCTTGGCTTTTGCACTGCTGATACTCAGAGCATTAAACATCCTTACAGAGAATATCACTGTTCAAAAGGACTGTCAAGACTGTTAATTACTCAGGTGGAGTTAGCATACAGCTCATTAAACCATGTCAAAACTTTCAGTCCTTCTCCACTGTATCAGTCCCTTTAGGGGCTCTCGCATCAGGATAATTTGATTCTTAAAAATACATTAATTCAGATCATACATTACACCAACAAATTATTCCACTTTCTTTGTAAAACAGGTCTGATCCAAGCAGAAACACTATTGCAGTGAAGACAGTTTCTGTAATTAATATGTAGTGGGTGTGTCTGGTGCAGGCAAGGAGCGCTTGCAAGCTGTACTCTCCGGATAGCACTTAAAGAATGATTATTGGCAGACCTTTAGAAGAAATGTATTTCTTGCTGTAGACATATTAAAATGTTCCGGCATTTGTACAAAAGGTTTATTATGACTGTACAAAGTACTCACAAATCCGCTGTCTGAACCTTGCTCGTGTAGGTTGAAGTGTTGCCTCAATTTTGCTCCGGAAGAGTGGAAGTTCTGTGAAAATGGTCAAAGATCAGGTTCCCCCTCCACCCCAGCGCATGAGTTATCAAAACTTCTTCCTTTGTTTGAAAAAAAGAGACATTTTGAAAAAAAAGAGTTAACGCAAATTTTCAGAAGTGGCTTTGTGGTTTAGTATGCTATATCTCATTATCAGAGGTGTTCCTGGTACTTACAAACCTAAATCACATTTAATCAGAACAGCCTTTTCAAGAAGACCTCAAGTCCCACCTCTCCAGGTGGAGCTCCAGGTGTTTTGGTGGAGTTTGCAGCCTGTGCAGATGTCTGGCACTCAGGATGCCGGTGTCCAAGTGACACAGAACCTCAGGGTTCAAGTTACTTCGGAAAAAATCTTTAAGTGCACTTAAAAAAACTATCCAGAAGACAAACTCAAAAGATGTCCATGTGTGCAATTTTTGTTAGGGTTAGTTCCAGTTATCTTTTCTTTTTTTTTTTGGTTCAAGCAAAGCATATTTGAACTGGTGAGTAAACTGGCTGAGACTGATTTTCTTCTAACATCTGCAAACCGAAGGACAAAATTTTGGTTTGAACCCAAGCTGCTTGGGTTCACAGTACTTTATAATTACATATGTCCTCATCCAAACCCCTCATGGTTGATTTACAGGAGTATGAGATTTCCCATATGAATATAATTGTATTTGGATGCAGTTTGTGAAAACTTCTTTTTTAATCAGGGAACAAAAAATGAGTATACTTTTTATTACGCTAATGTACTGAATAGAAACTAAGGAACCTGAAAGTGGAAAAATATTTTGCAGGGGTAGCTGGTTTAGTTACTATAAGATTAGCTGCAAATTTTAGAACAAGGACGTGATTTTGCTCATTATGTTCAGTCACTCCAATTGGCTTTAGCAGAAAATCTTTGCGTGGAAAGTCTCACTAGATCAGCCCGAAGTTTACAAGATCTATGACTAAGTAATAATCATCTACTGCTGAGGAAGACCTAACTCTGTTAAACACATTTCTAAAATGACAATTCTAAAGTGGTTTTCGGCTCTTGATGAATGAAAGCCATCATCATGGTTTTAAAGTCTAGTTTGTTGTTTTTAAAATGTGCTCTCCACAGGAGCCAAATGCTCATTCTTACCCTGCTTTGCCAGAGAAAAAAATTCGGAACAAAATGTAGAGGACAATTAAGCATGCAGAACACTTTCTCCTCCAAAATCTTCACTTTGGTAGGACTACAATAATCTTCAAATTTATCACACCAGACCTCCAAGTGTGATAATGCATCTTTAAAATATGAACTTCAAGCTAAAATATTAAACATGTGTTTCCTCCTCCTATAGGATAAGTGCTGAAATGTCACACACTATTGGGGAAAATGACCCGTAAGTGTTTTTTTCCTCCTACTGGAGCAGTCAGTGTGGCGTGCAGTGAACCAAATCAACAATGTGATTCAAGCTGTCTCTGCAGCGTCATGGTGAAAGAAAGGATAAACTATAAAAACTACCCTCCTACAGCTCTTAGTTCTTGCTTCCCACACTTTAACATCTTCTGTCACCCCTGGCGCTGTTACTGACCCATGCTAAGCTAAACTAAAGGATGATAAGTTTGCTGCCTTTGCCCTTGTCCTAAGGGGCTGCACATTATCCTATCAAGCATCAGAAGCCATTTCTGTGGGATATTTGTCAACCTACGAAGTCCTTTTAGAACAAATGAAATGGGCAGCGAATTACAAAAATGTCATTCTCTAAAGGAAATGGATGAAGGCTTTTGTTCTCCAGTAATAAATAGATGCCATAGGCTTATAACACTATTTTTGTATTACATTTGACAGGGTTACTATTTCCAGTTCATTAAGGAAACAGCTTGAAAACTATTTTTTCACATGCTTTTAAAAATAATGTTTTCCCAGTAATAAATATAAGCAATAGCTCGCATAACGTTAACTTCAACAACAGGATTCCTTTCAAGGTACTTGTATTAAGGATTACTACATATAAAATGACAGGTTTTAAATATATATATTTTCAGCATATATAAATGCTTATTTAGCTGGCGGGAGATGAGGATATAAGCAATAATGCCTGTCTCCAATTTTGAAAATATTTTAAGATTGTTTTAAACTTTATCTTTTGGTAGACCAATTTCTTGTGCGTGATGGTCTTATGGAACCTCATGATATATATACTATAGGCTAAGGTCAAGCAAAGGAATAATAACTCACTTCCTTAAATGAATGCTTCAAAGTAAATCTTCTATGTTTAATAGCAGTAAACAGAGGTCAGGATGACACTCTCCCAGGCTTGAGAATAAAGCCTGTGTGTTAATATTCTCCAAGAATTACAGCTGCATCTCTGGGTGACAAAATGTTTGCTGAAGTGTGCCCCCAACAAAATATTTTACAGTGCTATGAATGTCGCACATCTGAATTTTTACAAAAAGCTAAACTGAGACAGACATGTAGAAATACAAATAACGGTACTTTGTTACTTCCCTTAGCCACTAAATATTGTGTTAAAATGATTCATAGAGGATCGTTAACTATTTTTACACACAGGAAGTTCTTTCTGAAGATGCTAACTGACTAAAAAATTAAGTGATATACGGTATATTTGCAGTAGTGAACTTATCTGCCATGTCAGTCATTGTATTTAATGTGTAAGGTATTTCGTACATCATTCACTAATCAATTATTAAGGGAACACTTTATTTACATCAAAGTGCTATAATATTTCTTATGTTTATGGCTTATTTTTGCCTGCAAAATAGTCTTTCAACTACTGTATTGCTGGCACTAGTTATTGTTCATTGCAAATGAACGTTTTGCTAGTAAGAAGAGCTCAAAATTGATTTTACAGGAAGATAAATCAGTAAACCAGACCATTAACTGGTCCCCTGCTTTGTAACTATTTCACTAATTCCAGACTAATTATATTCAGATCTTTATTAGTTAGGTCTTTTCGCAAAATAAGCTGGACCCGGACCAAATGTCGGGTGAACGGTGAAGAATATATTGATAAATGCACTCCTTCGTTGCAGTGTATTTTTCAAGACACACACCAGTGCACATTTCAGATTAGACTCTGTCCCTTAGTTATCATTAGTCAGGCAGAGACAACTAAACTTTACGACAAATAGCTCCCGGCAGTCCAGTACATTCCCTTTCTCCCCCTACACACAGGAGCTGTATTCTTTCATGCACGTCCTCCCACCCTCAGGTGAGCTCAGACTCTTTGAGACCTGGAGTGGCCGGACCCTGCCAAGGTGTACATCTGGGGGAGTTCAGCTCTCCCTTTTTTTTTTTGAGGCAACTGGAATTACTCTCGGTTTTAGGCTGAACTGCTGAATCTCTTCTGCTGAAACAGAAATGACAGAGGGTTTTTTAAAAATGGTGAAACAATTAACTTGACAAAAAACGCTTCAGGTGGAAAGAAAAGTTTGATGTGACACTTCTAAAAGTGTTCGGCTTTTAGGCGCTTTTAGTGGGTCTTGGAAATGAAGGTTAAACTTACAAAATGTTGTTGTAATGGAAGGGGATGCTGTGGTGGGTGGAAGTCCTTCAGCTAGACAAAGCAGGTCCAGTATTAAATTTCTTCCTCTGTCTGATTGATAAAGTGAACAATTTCTCTCCCTCTGTGAGTCAAAGCAAGACGTCATCAGCAGAGAGAAAATAACCTATCCCTGTGGCTATGGCATTTTGCTGGGACGCTGGAGATTGCCTGTTCAAAATCACCCAGGAAGACCAGAGAGCAGACCCACCCCTTCTGCGAGCTGGAAGCACGGCGCGACCATGGGGCTCGCCAGGCAATGGAGGAACCACCAGCTCTGGTGAGGATAGGTAGCAAGCCCAGAATTTTATTTCCTCATGGTGTACTGCATGTCGATATCAAACCCGATGAAATGTTGGTTTTAGTCCCTAATTTGATTTGTAATTTTATCTGGGGAGAAAAATATTTTTTTCTTCCCCATTATCATTCTTCTTTTAAAGTGGGAGCCATGAAACCACGTTCCAAGGGGATTTTTGTTGCTCTTGTATTTTCTGGGGCAAAGCTGTTTTCAGTGTTAATAAGAGGCATGAAAGAGCATGTTAACTTCACACAAAGGTTAAAACTTTCAGAATGTGTTTTCTGAATTCTCTTATGAAGACTATTATGTCATGTTAAAGGTTAGTAGCAGTGCTGAGATCAGAATTCCAGCATGGCCAGATCCTGTTTTGTTCTGAAATACTGAACTTCCCGCAGCTCTTATGGATTTCAGGATAGATGCCAGCCCTCTTCACCTGTGAAAGCCAGGCCCACCTACTGGGATTTAGCTGCCAAAAAGGTATTTTAGCAGCTAACTTTAATACACCCAGTTCTGAAAAAAAAAAAAAAAAAAAAAAAATCTGTCTTTGATTTTTTAGCATTCATCACTGCCTGCTCTAAAGAGTTTGGGGATATTACTGTATGCTGTCGAACAGCTGCTGCATTTCACTCCAGGCATGTATGAAGTGATCACCATACAGTTTTTCATCCCAATTTGCTAGGTTTGCATAGCACTCTGGGATCCCGTAGATGAAAGGGACTGTATCGCCGTTAGATTACTATCGCAGAGAAACCTGCGCTAACAGGCACAAGCTAACCTTAATCACCTGTCCTAACACCCAGTAAAATTTTGGTCTCTGTGAAAGTTCCCTGATATTAGTTACGCCATATTATGTGACTACCTGTTATAACGGCCAAAATAATACTGGGCCTTTTGGTGGGTGATAAGAAGGTTTTACTTTTGATAGCGTATAAACCCATGAAAAGATTCAGGACCAGGAAAAGACCATCTGGTGCAACAAGCTCGCCTCTGCAAGCACTCGCAGCACAGCTTTTCTGAAAGTGGAGCTGCTATAATATTAGGCAAAGCTGAATTCTTTACAGGCAAAGTTTAAAACGGACTCTCCAAGGAAAACACCCTGAATAGTAAACATGAAAAGCCATTTTAAGAGATAGACTTATTTTACTCTGCCAATCTGACAGTCTCTATTACAATGGGCCTTAAAAAGCTAGATGTGATCCTGGAGTCAGCTTCAGCTCTGGGAAAGCTCTTCCATAAATGCGGAGTGGTCTGCCTGTGTTACAGCACACGGAGCGCGTCTCGCAACCGGCTGCTTGCGTGGCGCTTTGATGGACGGACTGTTACACAGGTGCTCTCACAGCTGGTAAAAATCAACGATTTGGTGAGTTTTAAATTAAAGAGGGCATTCTTACCTACCCACCCATAGCGGTCGCACTTACAAGTGTGAGGGGTATTACCGGGCCCTGTGGTTTTTCTTTCTTTACCTGTAAACCCAGAGTGCAGGGTAGTTTCTCCATATCACTAAATAAAAAATTCCCATTGCTGCAAATGCGCAAATAGACACACTCACACACTGTGGTTTTATACATAGCAGACAGGGGCAAATAAAACCAGACATGTACAGTAAATGTTGAGATGAAGTTCATCAGTTATTTTTCTAAAGGTCATAGCTAATGCAGAATAGCTCGTATCATTTGTAACTGGAGTGAAACAGAAATCAAAAGTGTCACCGCATTTTAAAGCAAGAATTTACTTACAAAACCATGATCCATAAAAACAATAAAAAACTCCCCAAATAAGTCACAGTTAACTTTGTGAAACCTTAATAATAATAGTAATAATAATAATAATAGTAGTAATAATAATAATAATAATGAATTTGCAGTCATACTTTGCCTTCAAGTTTAAGGATTTCAATATGCTTGGCAAACACTTAAATATCTGAGACATGCAAATCCTGCCGATAAATAAATTAAGTACTGGACCACAAGCCAGACTAAGGAGTAGGACCCAAAAATCCCACTTCAGTCCCATGCAGTGACTATTGCACAGTTTTCCCCAAACTGGAGTAACCCATTCCTCTGCAAGCAAGGGATTAGATTATGGTAGTGGTTTACTTGAACAATAAAACATTTGCATACACTCAAGAGCATCTGAAAACTATTGGTCTTCATCATGGTTGGTGGCTATAAGTCTTTGTGACTTGTTTGGCGAAAGGGTTAAAACAAATTACTTTGTGTTGGCTATCACTTCAGCAGGCAAGCAGAAAAATGTTTTTTCTTGGCTACTGATTCATGCATGCTGCAGCAGTGTGACATGTATAAAAGTGGGAGATATTTCCTTCCTCCCAAATCCTTTCACATCTCTAGATTACCAGAGGGTAATGACTATGCCATGAAATCAAGGTCAGTTCTCATCAATTTCAATGAACACTTTTACTAAGAGCGAGCCTGGTCCAAGAACTGCAGCTTTCATTTACCAAGACACCTAAAAAGAGCTAATATTTTGAGGAACCTGTGAATTCCCTCTGTTATTTTCAGCATAAAATGAAAGTTGACTGAAAGTGAGCACTTCACAGCATTTGTCATATGAGCCCAAAAGTGCAATTTTAATGCTACCAGACAAGAGGGAAACATCTACCACCTCACAGAAAGTGTAACTTAAAGAAATGGACATTATTGCAAGGATGCCATAAATGGCATTTCACCTACAGACTCAGTAAGTGAAAATATACTACTGTATATACTGGCATTTGATAATTCAAATCTGTTCTTGTATATGGGACTATCAGTAGCAACAAAATTAGCAAAAAAAAAAAATTAAATTAGGGAAAACCCAATGCAATAGAGAAAGTATTTATGTTCAGCTGGGTTTTCCTAGTGTTGTCACACATTGTTTTTCTCACAGTAACTCAATGCCACAGGGCTTTTGGCATAGAAAGGTCTCCATTTAATCAGCACAAAACATCCAAACAAGTCTTAATCATATACGTTACATGAGATAAACATTTACAAAATTAATATTGATGTTGCCTATGCTAGCAAGGAAACCTGTCAATGTGGGAGGAACGTACCATTTTAATAACAGTAACAAATGCTCTAGAGCCGGTGCGTGACTGAACCACTGACCTTGCTACTACAACCGAGTGCTTCAGTGCCCTGTATTTCCCTCGCGGTGTGCTCCTTATCCATACTGAACAAAGTTGCTTTCTCTTTAGTGGAGGATATCAGGACTAATTCCTTAAAAAACTTGATTTTCCCATATTCAGTGTTTACTGTGTTGCCTTAAATATATAGATAGATAGATAGATACAGAAAAGTATTCTTCCCAACAGTATTCCAGGAAAACATAATTCTTATTTATGCAGTTTTCATTGCTTTATCCTTATTTTGCATATTGGGATACCAAGGTGAAACCAAGGCAGAAACTCATCTGTTCAGGATCGTGAATGGTTTTAATTCCTCCCAAAAGTTTGTGCAGGGGCTCACCTACCCTTACGAGAGTAACCAAGCACAAACTGTTGACACAGGAATCATACTCACGAACACAGAGGCCAGAATGCATTATTTTTGCTGAAGCACAGCGAACATACTAAGGCCAACAGGGAACAGAGACCTCCATGTGTGGGGTACATCCATACTGATGGTTTAGTTCAGAGCAGGAATGTGCTTCTGAAGTGAATTTCCTAACTTCTCCACTTCGGTTTGCATCACAGTGCAGTCTAAGAGTGCCTGTGCTCCTTTCCCTTCCAATGAAAGTAAATCGGCCACGCGCGTCTATCTGCTCCAACTCTTACTGGATGTTCAGTTCACAAGCCCAGATGAAAGGCAGCACATGATAAAACCTTTGCAGGACATAGGTCGTGGAAATCACGTCTTCAGCATCAATGGTTTCACTCTACAGATCTACTCTTACTGGGCCACAGTACTTGCTAATGGCAACATAGCTTCTGTGAGCCACAGCCCCTCCTGCTGCTCATTCACTCCTCTGATGTGCTTTACCCCCTTGAAAATACATAGAGAAGTATATGCAGGGAAAGAACCGAGAGAAGTCAAATAGCTTGAATGAAAAATTAATCATAAGTTTTAACTTGTTATCATCTTCATTTTTAAGATACAGTATGTCTAAAACACCTAGAGCCAACAACACGGAAATCGTATAAATAATCAGAAAATGAAAGGTGAATGGTGAGGAGATCTACAATAGTATACCCACTTTCTCTTGCATTGCTTTTCCCATCCACCTTCTTTTCTGTTACTGTTTTTTCACCAAATGGCATATCTTCAAACTTGATGGACTTTGGGTCAATACTATTGCAACGTCTATGAAGTTGCTGCAGCTCTTCAGGAAAGCACCCCTGATCTGCAAGATCCCAATGTCTTCTGCCTCCAGTCCCAGCTCTGATTTTAATTTCTTCCTGGCCCAGGTAATTCATCAACATTCATTCTGGGCAAACTGGTTTGTTTAACCAACCCCAGCTACTTTGCACCCCTAATTTAACCGCTTCAGATCTCCCCTACAATGCAGAAAGCGAGCAATGCATCGTGATGCGTGCCCCTGCTACTCCTCAGAGGCCACAGAGTTGCTGTGGGACACGTTCCTACAAAGATAAAAATGGACAAATATGACTTTTTCTGTCACAGTACACACACTGTGAAAGAAATGCCATGTATGCCAGCATTCATTTTTCATACTAGACTGGCGTGATAGATAACAACTCACATCAACTTTAATGGGCCTAAACTAATTTACACAGGACTAAATTTGGCCCATAGGAACTATATTAAGTGTGGTCTTAAACTAATTTATCCAGAATATATAAGTTGATATGTTTGTCTTTTGAACTGGTATTATATTGCTCAGCCCATTAAAAAGGTCACCGAAACATTAGAACCTGTTTATTAATATCAAACAATAGCACATAAGTTTTTAAATTGAGGAAAAACCCAGCAAACATTGAAATTACTTCCAGCTACAGATGACCTGTCAGGTCATTTTCTGTAGCAAAGAATGAGCCATGACCCTGTCACCCTGTAATGAACTACTTCTAATCTGCCTAAAACCATTTCAGGACCCCCTCGTGCGTATTTACTCGCAGAAGCCTGATTCTGTCCATCTCCAAACACCTCTCCCTACACACCCAGTCTCTAGACTATCCTCCTGATCTGCCTGCAATACTGTAATTCGTTCAGGCTTGCCAACAACGTGCACCTTACTTATGTAATTTGAAGGGAAAGAGGGAAGAGGGGAGAGAGATGGCTGTTCCGGATGTAGAACAGCATTTTTTCCCCCCCCTTTCTAGTGGATGGGCAATAAAAGACTTCTGAAGGCAGTCCAAGGGGCTCAACAAAGTATCTGACCCTGGAAAAACACATCCAAGCAGTACACTGTTATAAATAAGGGGAGTGACGTTGGGTCGGGGGGGAGGGAGGGGGCGGGGCTGGAAAGGATTGGTTTGTTGGGTTTTTTTGGGAAACATTAACTCAGCATATAAATTAAAAATGTCTCTTTGAGGCAAGTACATATGCCTATGTTATATGCATGCATTAGACATATATTAATATATGTTTACATGCAGACTGACTGGCAGGTTTTCCTGATCCATCACGTTATCAAAGAAATGTATTGCTATTAAAAGTTCATAATCACATGCAGATATATACACGTATCCAAATAGCCAAATCGGTGCCTACCCACACACGCTTACACACGCACGTACAAACACTGCAACATCATCTGTATGTGGATATAGCCCTGCAAACATGCTGCAGGAGTCACACAGAGCCACACAGTGCTAGCATTATGAAAAGCAGCAGACGCTGGCCCAGCTCTTCTTCCAGGGAAGTCTGTGGTAACAACCTCACTGAACTCCAGGGGAGCAGAGCGGTACCAGGGCATCTAACGAGGCATCCTGACCACATACAAAGAGCTTACTCCATAAAGTGTATATATGCATAAACTGTGTACTTACTGCATGCCGGAGGAACGCACATCTGCATATAGCTACATAAATTTTAAGCGCAGACAATATATGCTAAGGCTATAAAAATTGGCATGCTAGAACTCCATGGGATGCTCAGATTAGAGCAGATGAGGTGGGTATTGTCTGAGCTTTTGTCTGCTTTTGGCTGTAGCACAGGCACAAGACTGACTGAGCTTCCCTCTCCAGTTTTGTTTTTTATCTAAACAGGGTGGTGGGATGAGTGCTGAACCTCCAGCAAAGTGTGGAAAAAAACCCACTTCAATCAACAAGTTCAGTGTTTTCACAATTTTCACGTCATTGTGGGTGATAAAATATACACAGTGTTCGCTTTGGATCTGTAAAAAGGCTTTTCCCCCTGCTACAGCTCTAAAGCTTATTTTACATTTTAATACTTCAGACAGTAGCTTGTCCGGCTTCTTTTCATCTCTACCTTTTCCCCCTCTTCTTTCTTTCTCTCTTTTTTAAGCATTGTATTACATGAAATTCAGCCCTTATTTGGCAGGATTTTATGCAGTCTGTGGTGAGAGCTGAATTTTGAAAATGTTCAGGAAACACTGGCTAAGTGGGGAAATTTATTTGCCTGAGCCAGAGATAACATCTTTCTTAGACTTCTTTTTAAAACACTGGCACTTGTCAAGCAGAATTCTCCTGTTCCCCCTTTCCCCTCTCTCTCGTAAACACACACGTGCACACTTATTAAGGATGCAGCAGAACTTAGCTGACACTATAAGCTGGAGTTTTTATTCATTCTGTTTCTACACCCAGTAGAAAGAAAAAAAGAAGAAATCCGAGATGTTGCAAAAAACCAATTTTTTTTTTTCCCCTTCCCTTTCCAGAACATTCAGCCCTTCTCATCCTCTTGTTTTTAAAAAATGATCTATGCCTCCTGTGCCAGCCAGGCTTCCGCATTTTTCTTCATTAGAAAATACATCTGTAAAGCAAAGTCACAATTTTGGCATTTATTTTTATGGTCACAGGGTAATGTTTTTCACGTAACATAATCTGAAACATAAACAGTGAGGGCGAAGCCATCATTTCTCATCCCGGGCATAAGACAAAATTGAAGAGCAGCGGCGCGCGGGCTGATTCACAGCTCTCTGCTCGCCCGGCACAGCTGCGTGTCACGCGTTTTGGGGGAGGAAGACAGCCGGGGACACGAGCAGGTGATTTGGCAAAATCATTTTTGGGGGGCGGCGAGGAGGGAGGCCGAGGCCAAAATCAAAGGCGCGGGTCTATTAAGGAGAGAGGTTTAATGCCTGAGCGCTCGTTTTGAACTGCGACCTGAGGTTTGGCTGGGCACTAACCACAGCATGGCTCATCAGCTCCTGTCACGGGTACCCCGGGGTACACCTCCAGCAGGGAGCCAGCTCCGGAGCCGCATCCTCCACCACCAGCTCGCTCACACACCACCGAGACCCCGCCGAGAAATCAGCATGCAACCCAAGAAAGCATCCTTTCCTCTGGAATAAAAATTAATATTACTTGTCATATTTCATGTCTGAGCTCTTTTCATGCTTTATCCTCTGGTAATGAGGGCTAAATTACCAATATTAGTAGATTTTCATGGCTAGCACAGAAAGAGCTGTTACCAGAATAAATGTTTGCATTGCTTCTGTTGGACACAGGCTTTGCTAATGCAGCTTTGCTAATTATTTCTAAATAGGCAATAATCTGCATCCCCTAGTGCTGGGTAGTGGATTGGCCACGTACCTGCTATTTCCCTTATTTACATGTTTTACAACTTTATCAACTACACTAATTACACTCTGAACACTGTTTAAAATTTTCTGTTAATAGAGATACAATGATGCACCAGAGGATGTGTATTTATGCCATAATTACGCCTCTGTTCCTGCGATGCAGTCTCCAATTAGCTGTCGACGGTGGCACAAGCAGCTGCCTGATATTCTAAAGCAGCGAAACATCTGCACGGCGGATGATACGCTCACATGGATTTTTTTTTTTTTAAGCCTAGAAATTTACACCCAAGGGAGTGCAGACAAATAGGAGCCTGTCATGTGTAGGGATGATTAGAAATCCTCACCATGGCAACATTGGAGCAGCCATGTCACAGAGTGAGGGGACACATGTCTAGATGAAGGCGCTAAAAACATTTGCTTTTTTTTTTTGCCTTTTTTTTTTTTTTTAGCTCCAGCATTCCCAACTTCCCTCCCTCCCCCTCTCCTTTTCATATTCTTCTCTTTGCATCTAAAGCCAACCAAAACAGCAGGTGAAAAGGCCAAAATCTGCAGCCCATGCAAGGAATATGACACAGTAGATTTAGTGTCAGGAAAACAGCGAGCAATCAGAGGATGCTGCCAGGCATCCACTGGATATTTTCTTTCAGGTGGGGGAGGGACAAGCAAAAATAAAGGAGAGAAAAAATATGGGCATCATTCAAAATAAAGCTCCGGTGTCTTGATCCCAGAATGACATTTAATAGATAACTTCCATTTAACCCTCATTAACAATTTTTCTCTGACTAGTTGACCAGCCAGCATATACTGATGAGGGGGGGAAGGGGAGGGAAAGAAAGGTGGCAGCCTGGTGTAAGCCTCTGTTCCCGCACACCGTTTCAGCATCGAGCCATTGTATGGATAGAAAGTGTAACAGCTGACAGACTCACTGTGCTCTCATCTTCAGACCAAAAATCTTAATTGTACAGACAAGGACATTAATTTTATCAGGCTCCTTCTAGGCCGTTGCCATTTGCAATGTACTATCAACTTCATATAATAAAATCATTATAATTAGTCAAGGGTATCACGCAAGAGTACAGGGTCGCCTGAATTGCAGGGAGACGGCATTGGTTTGGATCCAAACCTCTGGTTCTTACCCCATCTACCTACCATCTTTCTGTGACCGGCCAAACAGATATTTCCACCAACGTGTTCAGAAAAAGCTCCAGAGAGGTCCAGAAATCTTGCCAAGCCAGCTCATTTTATGAGATTTCCTTGGTTCAGTCGGATGGAGAATTTGAGAGACCGGCTGCGCTTGCCTGAGAAGAGCTCACAGCATTTCGCTCTTACTGGATCTTGAGCCTCAAACATCAACTCCAAGCTGCTGCTTCTACCTGTCTTTAGGTAATGGTGTTTTAATAAACATTTTATTTCTAAACCACCGGCTAACCTCTGCGGCATCTAAAATATTTAGTGAGGCCTTTATTTTAAACACAAAATTCACGATCCTGAAAAGGATATATTTATGGTTTTGGTGCCCGGGGGTCTAATTGATCTCCTGAATAAAAAAAACAAAAAAACAAAAAAACCCAAAAGCATAGAGCAGATAGCTTGTAAAAAATTAGTTGCAGAGCTGTGGAGGGATACTTTGGTAACAGAATCTGAAAAACGAAAGTCCCAACCGCAGCATCAGAGGCTGGCACACCTACGGACACACCACGGACCACAGTGCCAGGCTTTGCTCCCAGTCTCGCTGCCTCTGCCGTAGAAGTCAGGCCCCTCGTGCGACTCCTAATTAAATTCCAAGCAAAATAAGCAAATTAATTAACATTTACTGACTTCGGGAGCATGTGCTCTAAATATCTTGAGAATGAGTAACTAAAACATTTTGGGAAGGTAATGAGGAAGTTTCCCCGTCGTAATTACTGAGCGGATGCAGAGAAACTCTGCCTGGCGTTATAGGGTACCTATGTCACCATACCGTGTGCATAAATTTCACTTGTTATTCATTGCGCATACCCTGTTTTGCTCAGTTCTCATGCAGGAGAGCATGATATTGAAGAGCCACTATGTGTCAGTGCAAGGACAGAGTTTATCTGATAAACAAGTCATTTTTGGAAACTGCAGATGCTCCTACTGTGAAGCATTAAACGTGGCCCCTCTTAGATACACAGAATGGGGTTCTGGTCGACTGAGCACAGGCTGATAAGCTCTGCACAGCTCTGAATGCTGTTTGCCCACATACTAATGTTAAACAAAAGAACTGCAGACTGCAGAGAAAGGATGCGGGTCAGACAACTAAATTGCTTAAACCCTTAGGCAGCCTTCTGAAAAGAAAAGGCATGAAAGAAGCTGATATGAGCTTTTATGCAGAATTGTTCTGTTTATTATCCCTGTTAAGAAAATGATGGCAAGTATCTTGTTAAACTATATATTCCCAAATAAGACAAGAGGACAGCCACCTACTAAACAAGATACAATATGCCATTGGTCATTACACGATCAGCCATATATCTGGTTTGCATTATTTTCAGATTATGAATATAATAAAAAGACAATAATAAAGCTGTACAGATAATAACAGATGCTGTTAAATTAGATTTTTTGCATTAAGTAATCTGATTTGTCATTGGAAGTTTGCAGGTAATAACAGTCTGTCATTGTAGAAATCTACTTCATGTTAAAATTTCACAATCTTGTATTAAAACTTTGTTAGAGTAGTACAATTGTTATAACTCTATTCAACTACATTATGCGACAACTTAATAATAAATCTATGACAAAGTATATCACTGTGATAACATCTAAACTTGCCTTGGATGAAACAGTGATATGATTTTATTACAAGATTTCTCCTATTGCTAGCACAATAAAATATTGAAAAATAATACTTGTCTGGAAAAACGGAGCGGGTGGGAAGTGTACATGTCTTTGTGGAATCTGTGCTTTCCCTAAAGCCTGCTTAGGTTGCTCACCCCAAACATCGCAGTAGAGTCTTTGCCTCTCATTGCAGTCTGTTTCCCTCTCCATCTCTCTTGCACGCACACTCACGCACACACACCTGCACACACACACACATGCCACAGGCGCAGTGGAGCGGGAGGGTACCCAAGGCTGGGATGCCGAACTCCACCTACCAGTAGATGAGCCACTGGCAAAGCCAAAGGGTAGAGAGGCTGCATCCGAAATCGTGGTGGCCTGTATGATACGGAGAGTGTGAATCGCCTGTTTATCAGGAAAAACAGAAGAATGCCTCACACTCTGAGACTCATAACAGTAACAAAATTAAACCCTCTGCTTTTTTATTAAAAACATATATAAGACATCACGGGATTCCATTGTCATCTTCCTGACATATGCCTCATCTGATTACACATGAAAACCGTTCCTAAAGAGGCCTTGCAAGAACGCAGTGCGATTATCGATTTGAATATATACGCACAATGCCACTCAGCGCTAATGCTCGCTGGACTGAAAACTGCCGCTTCGCAAATAAACAAATTTACTGCAAGAAGTAGCGTAGCCCTGGTCACCAGGAGAATGGCTTCACACCTGGAACAACTTGGATTCATGGGACAAGTGGCAAGACCGTGCCTTTCTGCAGAGTCCCATCACAAGCTAGAACCTAGGAGTCAGGAGCCCACTCTGACCCCTCAGGTCTGCTGCGTCTCTCAGTGCAGCCCAGGGTGAATTTCGGCTTTCGCAGCCCTTCTCATAACACTCCAGTGATGGGGTAGGGTGCACAGCAAATCGCTTCAAACAAACGGAGACTTTGTTCCAGGGCAGAGAAGAGATATCACAGCTTAGAGTACCGTAGAAGGAGCGAGATCATCCCAACAATCAGAAAAGGGCCACTGTACAGAGCCGGTGAGCAAGCCACTTACACACTTCTCAGATGGCGGTAAAATACCGCATTTCTGAATACATATTAAAAAAAAAAAAAAAGGCAAAGAAGGTAGCACAAATACTATGCTCTGAAGTGATTTAACTTCTACATCCAGAAGGCAAAGTCAACCCACCAACGCACATGTTGCAGCTGTTTCAGAGAGAGAGAGACAAAAGGTGGTATACGGCTTTTTAAAATACCTTATCTAGTACTCACCCTCTCAGTGAGAGATCCCCTTGCTACGTGTGATGCATATATCCTAAATAATATTGATTTTTTCAGTTTGGTGAATGGGGAAATTATTTAGCTTGAGCCAAAGAAGATCTGTTTCCCCCCCTAGGTAGATGAAAAAAGCGTATATTGAACAGAGTAATTAGCTCAACAATATTTTTCGTGGTTTTTTGTATGCTTAAACTTGTAAATTTAACAGTATCTGCCCAATACAAAATTCAGTTTTAATTTTGAAAAGCACCTAATTAACTATCACACCATTAATATTTCTCACAGGGCTTTTCGATCTGAACAATTACTTATTTCAACTAGATTTTCAAATAATCCTGCTTGACCCAAAGTAGCCCGACAAGTGGTAAGAAATAGCCTGCTTTCATCCCACACCCCTGCCCAAGGAAGTAAGGCAGTGTAGCTGTCAGCGTGTTCAAAAACGAGAAGCAGGATCAGAGAGATCAAGGCTGCCTCCGCATTGTAGTTTAGGTTGCTGGGCCAGAGAGCAAGTTATATCCTTGGACTCCTGATCCCCAACCTGTCACCCGCATTATGGATTAATCTCGCACCTACAGTTTCTGGGCGCTAAGAGAGTTTGGATTTGAGCATGAGCTATCGTGGACGTGCCTTCAGTCCTCTGAACTCACACAGGCGGCAGGAATTGAGCCCGGTGCCTATATTTGCCGGAACACATCCACATAGAAAATTCATACACGACTGTTTTTTGCTAATGCTTAGCATTTCTGGCTCAAGTTGTTTTTATGGAGTTTTGTATATAGGTTCTATTCTTGAAGTGGCCAATACCCACACGATCTGAGGACTATATATATATACCTCCTGTTGTTGCAGATTTATTGCAGAATAAATAGTCCAGTACAATCCGAAAGGTGCTCACAGCCCCAGCATCTGGTACTGAACTGTCAGAATTAGTCCTACCTTTAAATGACATGTGTGTGTATGTATGCATGTACACTGCCTTTAGATTCAAATTAATTTTAACAGTAGGTGGTTTCATTTGAAGAAAAATTGTATACAGCTAACAACCTTTTTCTGAGACTAAGACCTTTCTTGATTTTATTTGTTGGGGTGGGGAGCAAAAAAAAGGACAAGCTTTATGAATGTCTATCTTACTTTATTCTTCTTCTTTTTTGTCTTTGTTTCTCTTGGGGTATAATCCAGTAAAATGCTGAGCATCCTTGATATGTAATGTTTCCTGTGGGATTTACACCTTTCCGTATCAGGAACATTACTTACTTCGTCAGAGACTGACTTTATCATCCTGCAGAATAATATGTAATTTATTGGGTTTCACAAATTTAGAGGTTCGCTCGGATATAATGTATTTCAGTACGTTTCCAAATATATGAAACATTCTGTGCATTTCAATGATGGAGCTGTAAATTAATGAATCTACAAAAAAATATATTTTTTTTAAAGCCAGATACAGCCTATCCATTGCTGGATCATATGAACTTTATCCCTGTAGCAAGCCCACTCAGAAGAAAGCCTTGTATAGTAATTCCCAGATGGTGAAGAATTGTTTTTATATTTCAGTTAAGGACTGAAATTGGGAAATTTCTCTTTCACACCTCAATTTCTGTGTAGCTTGCACTATTATGCTCAGCTGTATTATAGAGCAAGAAGCCTTTAAAATATGCAAATTTCCAGATGAATTTCTGAACAGAGAATGGTCGTACAGACTCAACACATTCCAAAAACAGAGAATGTCAAAAGAAAGGAAACAGATCAAAACACTGTTTTTGACATTACTTTCAATTAAAGCTGCATCTGTGAGGTCCACATACGCTTGGTGAATTTTTAAGGCAAGAAAAGACATGAAGGAATTATTTTATACTGGATGGTGGAGGAATACCAAATAAATGGCAAGCACTATTTCAGTACATTAAAATCCCCTCTGGTACTGATTTCAGAAGATCGCTTTCACTGTCTTAATCCCAAAATTACGCTATTCTGAAAGGAAAATCTGACTTCCCAAATTTTAGAAAAAAACCCTCAGAAATCTTATGAATTAGATGAAAGAGAATACTGCCTGCATTCTTATCATACCTCAGAGCCTCATTAATTTTTATACTGTCTAAATCAATAAATGTATTAATTGATGGAGATTCTATTATTTCTTGCAGGATATTCCGTGGCAATTCCAGATTTTAAATACCTGCTCTTTTTAGAGAAAAACCGAGTGTCAACACAACTGTACATTTATGTGTACAACTCCCTCAATACTGCATGCAAATGATGCATTTTAGCATTCAAATGAGCATTTAGGGTTTTAAGCAGAAGTTTACACACAAGTGTCTGACATATGTATTCCTTTATATATAGCTAGTATGAAAGAAGCCTATCAGCTCAAGTTAAAGACTATAAAAACAATACCAAAAGTAAGAGGAAAACAAGCCTTGTGGGCAGAAAAAAATGAGAGCAAACAGGAATGTTTAAAGGTTGGTCTCTTTCACAGAAAAAGAAACTTTCAACAGAAAAAAAAAAAAACAAAACACAAAACATCAAACCAAACCACTCAACCCCCCAACATTTAAAATCCAGAGCAAAAGCTTTTTTATTTTTGTGTGATTTTACATTTTTGACACCTCTCGGTTCTTAGAGCAGCAGATTTTTCCATGTCGAGGTCTTTGGCGAGACGTTTTCCTGAGGGTCTGCCCTGCTTGGCACAAAATTCCCGGGCCCTATTGGTGCAATCTCCTTGCCAAATGAGGCTAAGAGCATCGGTTCACGTGGGCGGCAGGAATTATCCCGGTTGGCTGTAAGATCACCTTGCCAACAAATTTGACCTGACATCCCCAACCGGAGTTGATATATGTGCAGTAGTTACTCAGGATAAACTCCTGATCGATATGTCAGATTTTAAAAGTGATTGCAACAAAGTAGACCCGGGATTATGAGGCACCTGCATTCACAGAGGCTGTGGAAAGACATGCCTCAGACCCTTGTATTTTGCATGTCACTCTTGATGACATGATGAAAGATCTGAGCATAAGGCCAACGCTTCCACATCCAGTTTAGCTGTGACCCATTAAGGAGACCAAAAATGTACAATATGCATAAAAAGCTGGCTAATAAAGCATACACACACACACACAGAGGCTTCAGCTACCCAGAACACCAACACTTTTTGAAAACCACATGAACCTCCCAAACTGCACCATAAACATCCATTAACATGATAATACCCATTAATCCAGCCAAACACAACTCATTTGTCATCTTTCTGTTGCAACCCATCTGTGAGCGTGAGGAAGGGGAGGGGGGAATTCACAGTCTTATCTGTCGGGGGATTAGCTTCACAAGAAGGACTGATTTTAAGTAATTCTGTGGTAGGAAAAAGCTCATTTGTTTCCATTTATTGAAGGACCTTTTTCGTATTGTACTTTCATGATCTTACTTAAGTCTTAAGCAAAGTAGTTAGAATGGGGAAAATAATAAAAATGTCATCCAGCATTCAAATTTTATTTTTGATGTTTGCATCATAATTTCCTTATATTTTGTGTTTTCTTTATGATTTAAGAGGTGCATTTTAGCGGCTGTATTGATCTCTGATGTGCTGGGAACCATTTCTAACTTGAAAACTCTGTTTTTCCATCATTCCGTTGTTTGCACAGATCTCTTGGCTATGAACAGGTAAATCCATAAGGCTGTGACCTAAAAAAAGGCATCCTGGCTATAGAAAGATTGTGCATGGCAAAGTATAGTTCAACACCATACAATCTCTAAACAATTAAACAATACAAATTACATGTAACTTCTTAGCCTCTTTCTCTTACAGGTGTTGTTTCTATTCTACATTATCATACATCTGCCTCTGTAGGTCCCAGAGAGAGAAGCATCTTCTTTTTCAGCCTAGCAGAATAGAAGAGGCAGAGCATAAGCACTTGGTACAGTCTGAATGAGAGGTAATACTGGTTAAAACTATCTGAGAAAATAAAACCACCATAGGGGACAAAAAAAAATATTTTTTTCTTGAGATTTTATTTTAAGCATGAAAAATCAAGGTAGGTGCAAGTCTTCTTTGACTCCCACTGAAGAATGCTGAGGCTACAGAGATGGCAATTTCCCTCTGCTGCAATGCAAGAATTCTTATGTAACTCCATGTTAGTCAAGAATTTTTAAGGCAACCTAGTAGCTTCGGAGGAGTATAAAAATATGTTAGCGAAGTGCTGAGTTTGGTGCTACATAAAATGCAATGTAACCTCACACACAGAAATTTAGTAAAAGCAAAGTTTATTTACCAGCTCAGTTTTAAAGGAATTTGAAGTGGATTTTTTTCTCAACTCAAGAATAACAATTTTTGGCAAATATTTTGAAAGAACACAGTATGAAACTGAAAAAAAAGGGAAGTTTTTGCATAAAGTTATGAATGCAGAAACAGGCTGTAGAGTAAGAGCCCAAATCTAATCTTATTAATGGAGTTCATGTACAAGAAGAACTAGAACTTTGTAAACATTATCCCAAAACATGCTACGGAGATAGACTGGCCTTCAGGTGGGAAATTAATGAAAGCAGTAATTAGCTGAAGTAGAAAATCTGGATTTGTCTTTTACTCATAGTAACGTAGTTAGCGTTTTTGGAGACTTCAACCTTTTTATTTCTCTATTAAGAACACTCAGAAAAACAATGCTAAGGTCTCTGCATGGCTACTCATCTGTTTTTTGCAAAGACCCAACTGTAGGTATTGCTCAAATGGGTCTGAGGAAAATGATGTCTGATACAATCTTCAGAAGTTAATTATTTATTACAGAAAGACCCTCCTTTATAACTGAAAACTTATGTGAAGTTAGTACCTTCTGTTGTTTGGGCAAAAATAAAAAATGCATGTCTGTATGACTATGTGTAAACAGTATAACTAAAATGGTGCAAAAAGTTCTGGTAAGCGTCTAACATTTTACCACTAAAAATTAATGCAAAGGTTTTTTTGGTTTGGTTTGGGTTTTGGTTGTTTGTTTTTTTTTTTTTTTCTTGAGAGTGGTAGTAGTACCAGTGCAGTAGAAACAAACTAAGAAAATAAATTAAAACTCTTAATTATCATGTTTTCAGCAATCTCATTTAATATTTCATCTCAGCCTCCCCTTCATGATAAATTAAAATCTGACACTGAATTAGTCTAATTGATAAATACACCAGATTATCCATACCAAAACCTACATGTTCCAAATCAGAAAGTAAAATAACCAAGGCATTATTTTTGTGTTAATGATTTTGTATGTAGTAGAATAATCAACTGAGGAGAGCAAGGTAGCATTTAAGAAAGATTCTTTTAGTGATTAGAAGTTCTAAGGGGAAGATTATAAATAAGAGAATGATGTGATGGAGGAAAAGCTCATTTGTTTCAGCATCAAATCTCTAATATCTGCCTTTCTCCCATACACACTTATACACTCCCGTCTTCACCAATGTCATTATATTTTGTAATCAACAACCATCTAATTCTTCAAAAACAGAAAATTCCTTAAAAACAGAAAATTTCCTCTAATTATGGGCCCAAATTCAATGTATAAGTCATTTTCAGATCTCTGCAGTGAATGTGAATGCAAATAAAAATCTCCCTTTTATACAAAATTGTTACAATGATAAATTTACATTGTATTCATACATGAATGCAGTCCCTGCTTAGTTTCAGCGCACTACATGTATTTGTAATGGAATTGTTCCCATTTCAGTACTTGTGAACAATATCCTTTATATCGTTCATTCGTATGAGAATAGACATTACGAGTCCATTAATGGGCAAGATTTGTCCATACAATACTCCAGGGAATTTTCATGTAAATTTGCATACTTTTCCTAAATATGTATGCGAACTTGAAAGATGAGACTCTTAGACACAGAGGATGTATCATTAGAGATAGACAGACAAACTGATCTTTCATCCCTCACAGACCTTGTTCTACACATGTGGTAAATTGCATTTGCTGTTTCTTTTTAAGACGACAATCCTAAATTACCAGACTTCTAAAGCTTACTCAAAATTGGTAGCGATCATGAAGATTTTGTCTTTCCTTAATCAAATAAAGACAAGCTTGCTTAAGCATTTAGGCGCCTCCACAAAAATAGTCTCTTTTTCAGGAGAGCTGAAGAGAAAAAGGACAGAATAATGAACGCTAATTATGAGACACGGTCAATGTCTTTGAAAAGAATCACCTCTCTTTGAAAAAAAAAAAAATCCTCTTTTATTTGGAAGCTTAAAATTAGGCAAAATGAATCCAAGCCAATGAACTGAAGTTTAACTTCAATAGGCTACATTCCTTTAACAGTTTTCCTTCACTGCAAAAAAACCTTAGAAAGTATCCTGAAAAACATGCCTGAGCATCATATGCAAAAGGGGCTAAACAGCCATTTTCATTTTGTTCCTTTGAGCTCCCGTCTGTCTGTGGTCTCCTCCTGTCTCTTTACTCACGCTTTGGCTGCTCTCGATTTTAGGCAGAGACCAGTCTTTCCGTTCAGTGCATGACATCTATTGTAACTGTATCTTGGTCCCTGAACAGTGCTCTTAAAACACTATTGTAACAGAAATAATGAGTTGTGAGGTTACATTACAGGTGAACAAAGCTAAAACAATAGCGCGTTGTCAGCGTCCACGTGTAAGAATGAAAAGTACTGAGAGGAAAAAAGTAATGCTTTCAGTTACCAGGGCAGGTACAAAAGCTCTCAGACTGCACTCTAACTCTGCTAAATAAATGAGGTGAGGGATGTCCAAGTGGTAGAGACAGGTTCCCATCCGCACCACGCAGCGCTGGGTTGCTCTGTGGCCAGCTAGTGGGCGCACTACCATTGCTCTGCGCTTGGCATTGGGGGTCCTCTGTGCCTCAAGTGGCTCTTCCAGTGCTAAGAAATACAATTATCCTGTATGCCTGTTTTTCCCTAGTTCACAGTATCTGAAAATAATGTGAAGGTTGTGTCGCAGCCCATCAAAGTGGAGTTTTCATCTCATCAAGGTGAGTACGTTGCAAGCCCTGGGATGTACTTTAAGGTGTGGGTGAAGGTTGAAGACGTTTCAGTGACTGGGGAGAGGACTGTGGAGAATAACAGGAACCAAAGCCGGCATTACCTGGCCTATGCTACTTTTTGGGATCAGCTTCAGAATGAAGTACTCCCCAAAATATTCTACGTTCTTTCAGACAGGGTTAAGCTGCAGAAGTCCAAGTGGATACACGCAGCAAACTATCAATTAAAGCCATGTGGCTGACCACAGCTGCAATGTCTGAGCATAGCTTCTTTTATTTAGCACCATAGCTGTACCAGAATGATGGTTTCATTGGGACTATGCTAGATTAACCTGTTGAAGAACTATTTGAGAAGACCTGATGCCTATAAAGAATTGATAACTACTTGAGAAGATCCTGCCTTTCTAGTGGATTGTATATTACTGACAAGTGACATATTTTAGTTCCAAGCTATTTTTACTACAACCTGCCATATTTCAGAAAGAAAACAGATGCTTTCATTAAGAGTCCCACAATAGAGAAGATGCAAGTATGTGCAAAATGCTATGAAAATGTGGCACTTCAGGGCATGCTCTAGTGGCAGAGATTGTAGGTTGTTTGGTTGGACTCGATGATCTTAAGGGTCCTTTCCAACCATGAAGATTCTGTGATTCTGTGAAAAACAAGGAGAAAAATAAAAGAAAGTATGAATATCTGTAGACAGTTTGTGGTGAAGTTTGAAAGTGACAGTAGAGAGGAGCAGGCACAAATCTTGTTATTTATTAATTGGATTTGTCCCTGCACCTGTTGCACACATATTTGCAAATACCTGCCTTGCAAAAGGTAGATCGTTTCTCCTTGATACTTTTACACTAAGAAACTGATGTATAATTTCTTTAAGATTTGTGTTTCTGTGCATTTGAGAAATTGTTTTGAACACTCTTGAGTCACACATATATATCCCGTTGCCTGGTTTTTCAGAATTCCCAGCTGTGTTATTTACTGTAGTGTATCGCCTGTGCAGGGTAACCCTGAGGTTTTTTTCTTTGGTTCAAAGAATTCTTACGAAAAACACATATGCACTGAGGTGATGCAGCAGGCAATGTGGAAGGACAGGCATAAATAGCTAGGATAGCCCACATGAGGGAAAGGAAGTAAAATCTGTTTAATTCCTTAATTGGTTGAAAAGAAACCTCTCATGAAGGATTTGTTGATACTAAGATCTGGTCTATGATTAAGATCACCTTTGTACCTAAAGATAATGAGGTCAATGCCTTAGAAACGAAAAATTTTAACATGGATTAGTTAGTCCGCTATCTATGGCCAATTAAAAGTGGATACAAAAGTACACTTCTATCTTTAAAAGAATGAGAGAGAAATAAACAGTGGCCTATATGGAGAAAAAGAAAGGAAAAGAGGACAGAAAAAGTAATTGCACAAGATATTTATTGCAATGAAGAAAAATAACTTTGCTACATGATATGAAATGGTTTCTTTTGTGCAGATTTATTATTCCGTTTATTCCTAAAACAAACCAACCATAGACACTTACTTTAGGAACAGAAAAGTTGCTTATTTCGGTACTGTAGACTTTAACAGAACTATGGACTGATGGTTTCACAAGGCATCAGTCACACTTCCACAACATTTGCTGATATAAATATAAAAGCTTCATTTTAAAGGATAAATAAAGCAACACTATTATCTAAACAGGGTAAAATTTAACATCCTTGTGGTTTGTGGAAATTTTTGATGTGCCTGCTGGCTTTTCAATAAAAATCAATTATGCCTTAAATGCGAGCGGTAGTCAACATACTACAGACTATAAATTCAATTTCATACTCAGAAATATGGATTAGCTGAACTTGATGCCCTTCCATTGATTTCAGAAAGCAAAAGCTGATAAGGTAAATAATAGTAAGAAGCTCTCTGACACTCCACATCAAGTTCCGGATTTCCATATTATTTTTGTAAGAACTTTCCAGCCACCACAATATCCTCCTTGTGAAATATGTATGATGAATAGATATTATATGGATTGCTGATTCATCTCTATTTGCAGAATGGATATTTGGCTTTTATAATGCAAGGTGGGAACTGGATAGGAAATGAATATACTTATTTCTTTTAGCACCGTGCGAGGTATATATCATCCAGGGTGAATAAAGCCGGTGAGTAATTACAGAGCAGTCTGATTAAGCTCATGTTCTCTAGACTGCAAACTTTTCTAAATAATGTTTCTAGACATAAGGTAAGCAAGAGGAAACCAGTCTCTTTAACATCCAAGAAAATTTAACGCTGCTGTAAATTTAAAACAAAACCATCTCTCTGCTCTCCGAGCAGAACATCTGAGACTAACATGAATTACAGAAAATATGCTGTAGTCTGAGGGGGAGAGAGGCAATGATGTTAGAACTGGGAAACATAGGAGGGAAGATGGTTCATGAACTAAAACTTTGGATTATTTCTCAGAAAGATCCAGTCATATCTGAAAAAAAAAATTAAAAAATCCCTTCCTGAAATTGCAGAATGCTTGGGCTGCAAAGCTTGTGTTCTTTGGCTTTCAAACAGGGCTCAGTCATTCTCCTTTTCAAAAAAAATCTGGTGCATTCAGGTTAAATCCAAAAGGCAGATGAAGTAGACTTAGCCCGCAAGGACTTGTTCTTACCTTCATTCAAAGGCTTGTCATTACTTTGACTCTAACTTACAAACACTGCTTTCTTTTGTCACACACCTAGCATGTTGAAAGAGACACTGTCAACTTATATAGGCCTTTCTCAAGGAAAGCTGCATCCCAGGGAACATCTGTGATAGACTTATGGATACTAAAACCCTCTTGAAAAACCCAAACCACTGCTTAGGGCCTACTGACACGAATAATGCTTACAGCATTGCAGAACCACCAACATTTAAAATCTCAGCACTGTGTAACTGAAAAGGAGCTTAAAATGCCTATGCCCTGTAATTTCAGGAACTGTTTTAGAAAACCCAGAGCTTAATTCACCCCCAGCACATGATTTGCACATTATAATCTGTCAGCTCACTTCCACTGGTAGCTTCTGCCCTAGCCTGTCCCCAGAGGGACCATGCTGAATCTGGCTGAAGAATACAGTATTTGATGGTTCACTACAGCAATCAGTGCCGTCTCCTGGTTTTACACCTCATGGGTAAAGCACCTAATTGAGATTTAGAAGATTCACATGTTATTTCCATCTCTCCTGTTGGCTCTGGCATCGGCTTCCAGAATGGCACCACGCTCCACCAAGCTGAGATGTCTCAGTTTAGGGAAGCACCAGCCATTTCAGCTGTTTTATCCCCTTCTGCCATCCTTTGGCATGTGCTGGGGTTGTGCTGCCCCTGGGCTGGACAGGGAAACCAAACGGATGAAATGGCACTGGGCCAATGGAGAGGGCCTCATGCTGGGGCCACGCTCGGAGCCATGCTGCCTCTCCTTTCCCTTCGCAAAATTTCAGATGTGCCATGCAGCTGCGTGTGGCACCTGAGGAACCGCATCTGGAAGACAAGCAGCAGATAGGCAAACTGCAGGCATTGGGATGGGGACTGGGAAACAAAGACCCCCAAGTCAATCCCATACTTAATGGGTGAGAGGCATGGTCCACAGGGACACCTCCTAAAGTTGTTCATAGTGCTTGGTGCACAGGCTCCCTAATATTCACTTACTTAATTCTAATTCAAGTTCTAATTCTAATACTAATTTAATTCCTTCTTCAAATTCCTCTGCAGAACTTATTTCCAGCACAGGCCTCTGTGGATTCTGCCTTTTTATATTAACTGAATGAGTTAATTTATACACCAAACTACTTTAGAAATGATTGAAAGAAACTTGTATTATGCTTATCTAACAGAAGCATATCAACTTGTATTGTTATAGATCGTTTGCTTTCCCATAATTTCCCATCTTTCCCTCTGGCCAGTCTCAATGCAGGTCCCAATCTTAAAAGTCACACCATGCAGCTGTTCCCCAACAGAACCAACTGAAACTTGATTTTCAGGTGTTCTACTTTGGAGGGCTTATTCTGTAAAACAATATATTCAACATGTGTACCCTGCTACAACACAAGCTTTTAATTTTCATTTAAATGGAGGTATAATTACATACAGTTCTTGCACTGTAACTGCTGCAAATCACATCCTAAATACGCAATTGTGTTAAATCCTGATTAATGAGATTTCTTTGTAAGCTAGACATTTGTTGTTAGATTTATATAACAAAGAAATAAATCTAATAAAATAAAAAAAGCTCCTGATATTTCTTTATGTTGTTCTGGAGTAAGTAAAGTATATACAGGAAAAATATACAGCATTGTTTATGAAAATATAATTCTTGTAGATACACTCAGAAAACTGCAAACATTCATAAACATCTCTCTCTTTGGGGAAAGAGAAAAGTGCCATTTAACAGGTGTTAGAATGTAAATGACATCTCATTAGTGACTTCCTTTTGCAGCTCAGAGACAAATAAAACCTTCATTTAAAAGCATTAGTGTTGCTCCTAAGGGTTTCTGGTATCATAATGTTTTGGTTTATGACGATATTTAGCCTTTTCTAACATTCCCACTTATTTCTACGGAATAAACTAGCCTCTGTCTTTAAAGTTAAGACTCAGAATAAAACGGGGGTGGAAGAAGATGACTGTAATTCGTGCCTTCGTCCCTTGCAAGTAGCTTGCAGGGAATTATCGTCTGCATTAACATGAGTGAAAAAGAGCAGCTCATCGTCATTCTGGACACCAACTGGATTCTAATTTTCCTTTGCAAGGTGTGAAAACCTGTATATGTTTCTTATGTGTAGGTTTTTACGAAAGAGTTTCTCTCTATCGTGCTTTTCCCAAAAAACCCCACCCCTCACAAAACAGTTTTGGAGAGGTGTTAAATTACTTCAAGTGTTACTAAAATATTAATTCAGTCCTTCTGGATTAGGTGATTGCTACACAGCAGCTTCCATTTTATTTAAAAAAGAAAAAGAAATCAAGTACAAGAGCTTCTGTGGTAGCAAGAGGAACTTTCACTTGGCTTTCTAAGAATAACTGCAGTAAAATAATATGTTAAAAATGTGTGCGGCCCTTTGGTAATGAGACTGTCAAATTCAAGTACTATGCTGACCAACAAGGCTTTTGTGCACCAGGGGTGCGAGATGGTGGTAGAAGGTGAATGGTGTCCTTCAGCAGACATGGGAAGGAGCAGAACTCCTTGAGTTGGTCCTCAAGGCCCATTTCTAGCCAGCCGGCACCACGAGAAGGTGTATGGCGTTCCAGTCCAACACGTGACACAGCTTGGGGTCAGAGCCTCTCCCTGTCCCTGTCCCCGAGGCTGCTGAATAAGTCACTCAGCTGACACAGTTTTTTTACATTTTTCACATCATTTAGTAGTTAGGCTTGTTTGTTTACCAGAGGCTGTTGGCTTAACTGTTGGCTCGTGCTACCTGTCACTGCAAGGATGTAGCTATTTGGGATATTTTTTGGAAGATCTCAAATATCATGGATGAAAATGTGTACTTTCCCACGTTCTAAATTAGCTGTAAGCACTTAAGATAAAGCCTGAGGCATTATCTAAAAAGCTCAAGGTAAACGTATGCATAAGTGCAAAGATGGGAAATAACAGTGAAAATGGTAAAATAATAGTAATAATAATTACGTGGGTGTTTCATACCATTTCACTGTTTTCATTCCTATCCCATTTCATAAATCAGTTTACACCCTCCAGGGGAGTATTGTTTTTAGTCCCAACCATTCCTGGGCAAAGAACATTGCAGTGAAGGGACCGGGGTAGAGGGGGTGATGTTCATCGCTTTACAATGGAAAAGGGATTCAAAGACTGTGTGAAAAGGCATGCAAGAAACTGACTCTTAGTGGATGGGAACAGATTAAACTCGCAGAAAATTCTGAATGCTGCAGGGAAGGCAAATAGGGAACTTTATTTACACTTGTTCAGAATAAAAGAATGAACAGGACATTCAATGGCTCTGAAAAGCAAAAATTAACATGATGATTTTTCAAATACATCTACTTTTTGGAGTACTGTAATTTGCACCTGTAGAACTCATTATCACACAATATCGTTATATTTTAAAGTAATGCCGTTTTGAGAATAATGTTGAGCACTTACATCTGTAATGAAAATGGCATTGCAGAGTCTAATCATGGTCTACAAGACTGTACGCACAGCTTATGCATAAAGGTAGTCAGCGTTAGCCGTTTTTTTTTAAAATATTTTTATTTTAAAATTCTAGATTCAACCAGTATATCTCATTTACTTAGTTCCTAAATTATTCAGTGAGTTTGTCAAATATAAAAAAATTGGGAGAATGTAGCAATTTAAAAAAATGTTTAAACTTAACAGAAATAGTTCTACTTTTAAAAAGTTTTGGTTCAAACTTTTGTTTTATAACACAATATATACTACTATCCCAAAATAACAAAAATCCTTACATTTAACCATAATTTCCCCGTGGCTTTTGTTTGCATAAACAAAGCACCTCATAAAACATGAGCTGTTTCAGTTAGACCTTTCCAAAGTATCAAAGTTTAATAAGCACATAGTTATCTTCTGAAAGGCATAAAACCTGCCATCTAGAATTCAGCTAAATCCCCTCGTCGGATCTAATGGGAATATTTTGTTCAGGAATCTTTTGACATCCTTCTCATTTTTTAATCAATGTGATTGTAAGGAACATGCTGCAGCTTGATAGAGCACAATAAAGTATTAGCTAGTGAAAAAGAATTCACTGGATATCAATCAATAATAAATTAGAACAAACATTTTCTGAATAAGTGCACCAATAATCGTGTGACCGATTCATTCCGTATCAGTTTATTACTCAGCCAGTGTATCATCTACAATTAATCTGTAGATAGTAGTGGGTAAAGGGACACTGGGTGAGGATTTTTGTGTATATGATGAGCGGAAAAATACTACCTGGGTGTAGGAATTTAAAGCCTCAGACACGGTTCTGAGAAAATACTCTATTTGAGTGAAGAATATTTAACAATAACGATAAATACTAAGAAAATATTTTTAAAACTCAAACCAAAACAAACAAAAAACCCATATCCCTTGGGTCCAAAAATATGGTGCTGTGATGTTTCGTGATTTGCTCACAGGCTCCATTTTTCCAGCAGCGTCTTGGTTTGCCCCGGAAGAAAGAAGCAGCAATTCCATGCAGCAAGAGAGGGAGGTACAGCACACAAAGCTCTGGCGTGATGTAAGGGTTTCTGCATTTTAATCTCTGTTCTCTTGTAATCTCCCTCTGTGGTTCAAGTCAAACCACTTACTCCTTTTCTGCCACTGTTTCAATTTCAATACAATTTACTTATTTCCCAGGAGAAATGGAATGCTCATTTGTTATATGTAAAGCTGACTATAAAGCAAATACAACTCTCCAACACCCACTCCCCATTACTTTTGGAAATGTCTTTTAAAATATTGGCAACTGTGAAAAAAAAAAAAAAGAGGGGGAAAAAAAAGAAGAAGAAAAATATTTGGTCTCCGGTAGTTATCCTGCTGCATCAGGGATTATAGAGGTTTGCAGACAAAAGCCACCTCTCTCATCCCAGCGAACTCTTAGTGACTGTCCCCATCAGCCCACGCCAGGACTGCTGGTACCTCTGTGGTTACTGAGGGAAGCGGTCTGTGGCTGATAACCGCAAGATCCCTAATCTTGTCATCCCTTGTGGGCCCTCGGACATCCTCTTGCATGTCACTGCCTTCAGTCAGACTTTTGGTGACACCTTCAGCACCTGTGACAAAGTGCCCCAGGTCAGGTACCGTCGTCCCTCTCTTCTGCCTTTTGCCTAAGGTAAGAAGTTTGTTTCCCTTGTCCCAAGGACCAGACTGTAGTAAATATTCCCCCAAACAGCCTGAAGATCCAAAAGTGCCTTCAATAAATCAATGTTTATTTGAAAAACAAGAAAATACCATGGCAAAATCAAAGCTAAACTGTTCAAAAACACCTATCCCAGACTCCCCAGTGGCAGAGAGAGGTCCAAACAATTGAAGTCACTGAAAGAAAATCGGAAAATATGATGCTCAGATTTCCAGAGTCCTGCATCTCTCTCAGACTGTCAAAGTCCTTGTATGACCCTCAGTACTCGGATGCCTCTGAGTCCCCAAGTGTCACTGCGCTCGGTCTCTTGAAGCTGGTTAGATATCTGTCAATCATACTCTTCAGGCTACTTTGATGTGGCCAGGTATGACCTTACTCATTACCATACCAGGCATGAAGGCATCTTTTGTATCGACAATAAGATTTGTTCATGCCATATGCAGCCTCCTTGCTTTGGCCTGTCTTACACCATGTCATCCGGCTCAGTTTAATATTATATTTGCACTTTCTGTAATTGGTACGGTACTCTGTTGTAATTGCTGCTTTAGTCCTGCATCAGAAGTAAGTGGTACGTCTTTCTCTGGTCTTAGAGTGAATTAATATGCTTGTACTGGCTTCTCAAATATGGACAATATCCATCTTCAAATGCAGTTATTTAAGGGTAGGTAGATTTTTATTGACATGGCACAGCATGTTACCTGAAGCTATGTCAATCAGAAATGTGGAGGGATCATATTTCATAACAATTCTCAATGAAATACTTCTATAACAAACGCAATCCTGACCCTATCCAAAATTAAAATTAATTCAATTAAAACAAAGACAGTCGTTCCCTCATGTGAAACCTTTGCAGGCAAAGTTATATATACAGTCTTGCCACATGGACCCCCCTCCTCCCCTCACAGCCCCTGAGTAGTATATTCTTTAAAAGAGAGACTTGGTATTCATGGGAAGCTGGTTATTTTAGTGTCATCTTATTTCTGAGACACTAAGCAGAGCCTATATGGAGACTGGTTCTCCAACACAGCAGCTTGTTAAGGGGAGTTGAGTGACATCCCAGCATACATCTAGCTTCCTACTGAGTCTCCAACATCTGTTACTGCCTAACTGCCTGAAATACGTGGTGCTTTCTAAGAAAAAAAGTAAGGTTTGTTTTTGTTTTTACACATATGCTCAGCTGAAAAGTGTGTGAGCTGATCCCTATCACATCCTTGGACATCTATGTCATCTGCTCACATACTGCAAGATATAGACTGATTTAGCGTAAGCTTTGCTCTGCTAGTATTTTCTTAAAGACACAGGAAAAGGTAAATAAAGCCGGAAAAATGTCCATATATACCGCGAGCATTATTATATAGGCAGAAAGTATGTTGAGTTGACCAAAAATTTGGGTGTTTTTTCAATTAAACTCAGTGATGGAAGCTTAACATAGCTGTAGTGGGTGCTAAATCTTGAGGGCAGATCCCACTTCTCAAAATGGGCACAAAGTTTCGGCTGAAATCCAAGCATACTGCATTAAACCTAAATATTTTAAGTCTGGTATATATCAGACAGCTAATTTGTTGGATCAAGTCATCATCCCTATAAAAACCCTGGAACTGCCAACTTCAAGTTCAGAATTTAGCAGGGGGATGTCTGGCTGCTGTTCAAAAATGCGGCGCAGAAGCGGCCGGGCTCCCAGAATCAGTCCCTCGTGCATGACCACCTTCAGGTAGAAGCAGACGGGAGCGAACAGTGCTCTGCATTACAAGTCCTGGAAATATTCCAGGTGAATGACGGGTAGGAAACAGCAGTAAAATTTAAGGATTAAATGCCACTAAAACATACATAATGTAAGAAATATTATTGAATCAAAACTAAATCCTTCACATAAAATTCAAGGTCAGCTTAATAAGCAAAATCTGCTAACCTGTAAAACTGGGGTTTAGCTGATCTCAAATAGAAAAAAACAGTAAATTTCACAGTGCATTCCAATAGACAAATAATTTCGGAAGTTTGCTTAGGAATAGTTCCAGCACTAGGAATAAAATCCATCAAAAGCCAGAATAAAGAAGCACGGGATACAGAAGGCAGCTAGCTAATCACACTGTGTCTGATCTGAACAACAAAAGATCGAGGAGGTGAATCTTAACAGCGTTATGTGAACAAAGTTCAGAAAAGATATTATTGAATGACACAGATATATTTAGATAACTATAACATATATTTTTTAATAATTTAATTGGTTACTTGAAAGATCACCTGAAAGATAACTACCAAAGGAAAGAGAAAGGGTTTTGCTCAGTCTATTCCGCCACTTCCTAGGGACACATAATAAACTTAAATAAGGTTTGAAAAGGTAACAGTTTCTACTGAGGTAAAGTGTGCTCAAAGAGGAGTTTGATTCTGAAGCAGTATGATGCCAGTATAATTTCGGTAGCGAAAACATTGCTCAGAAAGCGGCATTTCTTAGGAGCAAACTGAGTCACCAACCGCAAGTCATTTCTGGATTCAGTAATTTTTTTTAGTTGGTACCTCGTGCCAATCCATGTATGTGGGGCTTATCTTTAGAGGAGGCATAAATTAGGGCTTTACATGCATCACTGACAGTCTGTCCCAGCAGAGTGTCGCTCCCTGGCAAGGCAGGTAGCAAAGACAAGGGCAAAGGTTGTAAGAGAAGCAAAGCATAGCCAAGGGAAGGAGCAGAACTGCAAAGGAAATGTGACATCAATACTGTAGGAAAAAGATGCCAGAGTGGGAGGAGAAGCAAGAACTAGTGCAAAAACAAAGCTAATGCAGTTAGTTAGTTAATGATATGCAAGCAGATCTGTCCCATTCACAACTCCAGGCATCTCTGTTTATTGGTATGACTAGTTACCAAAAAGAGATCAAATTATACAAAAAATTTGACTGATGAGAGGGCAGACGCTCAGAAAAACTTATTTGTTTGCTTCAGCTTTGCCACAGGTGATATTCCAAATATTCCCACAAAGCCATAAACAAAGGAAAAACAACAGCAAAAAGAACTTAAGAAATATAAATTCAGAATACTCCAAAACTCCTGTGATACAGCTGGAAAATACCTGTTCACTGCTTATAATAGCAAATAAAACAAATACAAGACCTGAGTATTTTTAAAATCTGTTCTCAAATACTCCCAGCTTTTCTTTGTTTTCCAGAAGAGCTACACTATCTGAAGTGGCCTGGTATACAAGCCTCTAAGAATTAATGAGAAGGATTAATACATATTGTTATGACTCAAAGCATTTTATGATTAAAAAAGAGCCCATTTAACCATAATGATTCAAATTCAGCTGCAGCAGTAGCAGGCGAAATTCCCATTGATTTAAGTGAGACTGAATTCAGCCCTCATCTCTTATGCCTTAATAACACCATGGGCCTGAATATGACAGTGGCTCTTACTTTGTGTATAACCAAAACAAATGTCTTAAAGGCCATCATTCATCTTTAACCCTCAATAGAGTGCTGTTTCATCATTTTCTCTCTACAAGGTGTATCTCTTAATTCAAATGTATGCAATAAAAAGCATTTCCAAAGTATATCATATCTAGTTAACCACATTAAGTATTCCCTAAATGGAAAGGTCATTGATATTGGATGGATTTCTCAATTGAAACGGAAGACTATATCTCAGAGGAATTTTTATAGATTATATTCATATGTCTTAATTCTGGATTGTATAATACGGAGTACTTTTTGATAGGTACATTAAACAGCATTGTAAGAGGAAAAAAAAAAACAAATAGAGAATTAAAAATGACAGTCTCCCTTTTCATTTGTTTCATCTCTTATTTTAGATTTTGCTTGGTCAGACAATCCAAAATAAAAAAAAGAACAACTTTTATTAGATGATCTGTGATAGCATTTCAAGAACATAAATGCAATTGTCTTGAAACCTGAATGTGGTGCACGCTATCTATGGAAAAAAAACCCCATTAATTAAAACATGCCAAACCAAATAATAAAACCTCCTGGTGTTTGGCTGAAATTAAAAACACATTTCTAAGACTTTTTGCAGGCACTAATTTTGGACTTGTTGCACTACGGTGTGCAGCGCCATATTCACAAATTTCATGAAGTACCAAGGTGCTTTCCAAATTACTCTTTTTTCCTTCCCAGAGATAAAGATTTATTTCAGGGAACGTGAAACCGAAAACATTTTCTTCTGAGAAGTGTCAGATCCCACTTAAGGCAGCTATTATCAAAATACGTTTTCCTGTCATGTCATGATTCTGTATCTCAAATGCCTCCAAAGTGTTAGTCCTGCCTCATGCGCTCCTCCTGCATAGCTTTTATATCTGCTTACCTTTACAGGGAGAGCCCTGAGGACAGGCCTCGGTGGCCTTTTGCTGGCCCAAGGAGGAAGGAAGAAACAATAGCACAGAGGAGTGCTTGTTTTAAAAGCATTCCTGCCTGCTCCTGGAAACAAAGCCCTGGATGCGGCAGGGTGAGGAAAAGGCTACGGAAATGCAGCACTTGGAAATTCGGACTCATTTTTGTTAAATCTCTGGAAATGCTACCACCACCACTAGAGACACACCACCACCACCACCACCACCGATGTGGTGATTAACCACCTTGTTGATACTTTTGGGAGCAGGAAAATAATACACAATTGGTTTTCTGCCTTATTCTCATGAATCTGGCAGAAATTCTGTAAATAGAAAATAGAAAAATGTGGTGTAGAGGGAAGCTGGAGGAGTGCTCTGTCGCCCCTTCTCTTACATCCAAGCCTGAACTCATGTGGGGCGGCATCCCCCGCCTTGAGTGGCTCTTTCCTGTGGTACCTTTCCTCTGAACCAGCTTCAACCAAAGTAGTCAAAAGATCCTGACTGGGGAGGGATCATTTCACGGCTCTCAGACTACCCATAGTGCTAAGAGGTGGCAAGGAAACTGTCGTAGGGGAAGGGGAAGAGTAGAAAATATGAGGGTCTTTAATTCAAAATACTGGCAATTTTGTAATGGAGATGCTGGACAACTTCAGCAAGGGCGAGAATAGCCTTTCCTTCGTGCTTCTTGAAAAGACTGACCTGGCTGAAATGAATGGTGTGTTTGTACAAAATCAGGCTGCCAAGGATAATTTAAAAAAGAAAAGGGCCTTCAGTAATCTGGGGCGTGTTTAATCTTAAAACGCTTTTTTAGATACAACTGCAGCATCAGTTTGAGAAAACTGCATGGAAAAATGCACTGGGTGGTCTTGTGTTTCAGGTGAAAAAGAGTTTATGCACAGTTTAACATTCATCTTAGACCCTCATAGCAAACTTTGATTGGCAATCCCTTTTTCCTGTTCAAAAAAAGGAGGAAAGAGAAGATCACAGTGCTCCTTAAAATGTACAAATCATTTCTTCTTCTCCAGAGTTTGCTTTGTGTCTCCATTGATTCTGCTGATGAGAATTCTGCTGCTGCTGCAGAATCACACAAGGGTACCTTCCCCCACCCAAGGGTAGCGGCAACAGCTTCCTCCAAGCGAGACCTTTCCCGCTTCACCTTTCGGGTCATGCTGCCTCACTGATATTTAAATTTTTTTAAATGGCTTAGCATGCACTTCTGAGTCCTAATCTTTAGACAAACTCTTGGTTCACCTTCTAGCCCTAGACTCCTCCAAGATCAGCCTTACATAAATATTGTTAGTTACAGCTACTCAGATCAGCAGAGACCTATTCCATTCAGCCTTTTTTTCCCTTTCTCTTTTTAAAAAAAGGGCAAACTGTTTTATATTGACAACCATCTGTGAGCCTGTCTTTTAGGCCATCAAACTCTTCCATCCATTACAGAGAGCCTTCCTCACCTCCGCTGCATGACAGCGCAATAAAGATGACATACTAATTCAATGACTTGTAATTTCAGCTAAACAAAGACAAGTGCTGCAGCTTCTCCTTTTGTGTTTCGGTGCCATATCGGTGAAGCCAGCTATGCAAACATAGCACTGGGAGGGTTTTATGACAGCAGTTGAATGGGGAGAGTAGCTTGGTGTTGCTTTTTTATGGGTTTTGGCTCCATGATATTTGGCTCGGTGCTGCTGGCCATTGCCATTGTGTCTGGATTCTATGTCAGCAGCAGCTAATTGTTCCAATAATGTTTATCATAGGGATCCACCAGGGAGCTGTATATGTGGAGATAAGCTACAGGGCAATGATACTCACTATCTTACTGATCTCTATACACAGTGCTTTTGCTTCATGCCAAAAAGCTCTTTAGGTTTCCAGTCTAAAAAAGAAAGAAAAAAAAAAAAAAGAAAAAATAACAGCTTAATCATTGTGCCAACAATAGTGTCTAAGGGGATGTAATCAGGTTCCTCTGATAATCTTAGCAACACATGAAAGTCATGCGCAAAAGCAGTAATTGAAGCAGTTGGTTCTTTCTACCACCTGCTGTTGAAGTCACAGGTTAATCTAAATGAGGTCCCCTTCCTATGAAGAAGGATGCAGGGCACTTTTTAAACCATAAAACCGTCTTATGCAGGCTTTGCAAAATAATAAAGAAACAGTTCATTAAACGAAAAGTATTAAGTATCCAGTGCTTGCTCAACATTCCATGCTGCTATCGGGTGCCATATCCAAGTGGCAAAGCCATTCTGATGTCTAAACCCCAATGCACACTTCAGTTTGCATGCAGAAGTAGACAAAAGGAGTTTGTCAAGCAGATGCCCCCAAATAACTAGACATTAGGGAGCCAGTGTAACAGGTTGTATGAAAGTGACTGTTTTTTAAGGCTTGTTTTTGATCCCTAGGAAAGGAATAATGCATTAAAAAAAAATGTCTAAGTGCACGATGATGCTCTTTTATGTGGATACTGGTATATAATTTGTGGTCTTAATTCTCTGACAAGTTCTTCACATTACTTCAAGGACTCCAAAAAAATAGTTGAGGATTTGAGCTCTGAACTGTACAGTTTACAATGTTTTCCTGCTGGTTTTTGTTCTGAAGCCCAAATATGGGACAAAAGCTTTAAAATGAAAATGTCATTGTGGGTAAGAACCGCTATCATTACAAGCACTCTTTGTACATATTACCATAATAAATGATTTATAATTAAAGACTCAATAGTGTGGCTGTATTACTAGCTAACTATTATTCTTACTCGCCCTGTGAAGTTGCCCCAAGATCTCTGCCACACACATTATTAATCTGCTTAAGTATTAGGTGCATAAACTCAGCAGAGTTAATAAAATGCTATAGCTTCATCTCCAAAGTGCTGAAATCCCTCCCTTATGGAAAAGTCCTGAAGGATTTAATAAGGATACCACCAGTTATTTCCTATAGAAATTACTCTGAAATAATTTACATAATTTGAGAAAATGATATACTTCCTACAGGCTTTTGAACCATCCTAAGGGATTCTATAGCAAAGACAGGGCGCTTTCTGAAATTCTATTGGATATTATAATATTTTACTATATTCTAGAGAAATCTTCCATAAAGAGCTGTTGGAATCCTTCTCTGAAATTAAACCTATCCTGTTCCTGGAAACAGCAGGCCATTGAGTAATTTCTCCCCTTTCTTTCTTCTTGTACACAGTGACTATATCGACATTAGGAAGTAGAGTTGCACAGGGCGAGTGGATCTGTAGCGCCAAACAGCTGGGGCTGAGGATTCAGCAATCACGTTATACACGTTTTTTGGTGGTGGTTAAAATGGGCTCATTTTAGCCTGCGGTGGACTGGGTGAGCTCGTAGAGAAAATCTTTTGGTTTAAGTTTACATAAAATTGCAGTATGTGGGTATGAGTCATTTCAGATATTACACAAGCTAATAGATTAATGCAGCCATACCGGTGTCTTCTAGGTACCATGTAAACCATACACCATTGTTATGTCATTGGAAGAAATTGTTTCTGTAAGAAACTGGCAAAGCTCAAGCTGAAATATGACACACTAGGAATATTGCAACTACCATCTACCACGGTGCAGAATACATAACAAAGAAATAAAGCAAAAAATCTCAGAGAAATGTGGTTAAAAAAGGAAATCCTCATCCATAAAACCCAAGCAAACTTTCTGTAATAAGTCCTAAGTAGTGAATGAAGTGAACTGACCATTCACTTGCATTTGTTGGCTCTTCCGAGACTGTTCTTACAAAGATAATACAACTAGCAAAAATATGACCCTGTAACAGTTTCAGAAGATTAAAAAAAAAAAATAAATCCAAAACTTAAAGGTGAAGTTTTAAGTGTGTTTCAAGAATCTAACTTTCACTAACTTTCTTAGAAATTTTGGGACACCCCAGCTTTCCCCGTGTTACAAGAAAAACTAAGCAGATACTCAGTGATTCTGTGACCATCAAAAATAATAGTAATTGCAAGCAGCATATACCACAGACTGGCAGTTAATATGGAATATGCTGATCAATTGAGTTGTGCAGCCTACACGGGCTTCTGAGGTTCCCTTGCTGCATAGCCCAGTTGATATATTTTCATCTTTCACATTCATCTTGCTTTCTGTTTTAGAAAGCAAGGTCTCATTCTGCCATCGTTAGTCACATTGAGTAGTACCTGACTCTGCAAGTAATCCCTATTGATTTCAGTATTAATTCTTGTTAAATGCTGTTCATACAGGAGAAAAGGTGCCACTAAGGGAAAGTTGGAAGGATTCATGCACTGTTTCATCTTATTTGTAGCCCTCTTTTTTCCCCTCCATTTTAGTGTGTGTGCATTCTCCCATCTCTCTCGCTATTTCAACCCTCCTGGTTTTGTCTATGGTCTTTTACAGATCTTAATTATTATTTTCTCCCTTCCTGCCTTTCAATCCCCTGTGAATTTCAAACTTCATCACTCACATTTCCAATTGTCAGCAAAGAGAGAAGACGGAATGGATCCAAGTCTACCACACTTTTTGCTACCCATTGCCAAACTGTCCAAAAACATTGCTGGAGCTCTGTCTATACTATCCAAGTTCCCAGTATCCCCCATCCCTACTTGCCTTTAAAGTAAAAGAGGGTAGATTTAGACTAGATAGAAGGAAGAAATTTTTTGCAATGAGGGTGGTAAAATGCTGGAACATGTTGCCCAGAGAGGTGGCAGATGTGCCATCCTGGAAACATTCAAGGCCAGGCTGGACGGGGCTGTGAGCAACCTGGTCTAGTTGAAGATGTCCCTGCTCATTGCAGGGGGGTTGGACTAGGTGATCTTTTAAGGTCCCTTCCAACCCAAATTATTCTATGATTCTATGAAATGGACTGTGAAGGGCAAAAGTAAGTGTAGGATTTTCAGAGATTTCCAACAGTAACATTCCCAAATTTACCTCTGGATGTAGGAGCAAGATTTGCCTCATTACTCTGCCTTCTTTTTTCCATACTCAATGCAGGCTTAACTCCTGTGACCTTGCCTTCTTAACACATATAGGAATATGGAAATTGAAAATAAACACCAATGCAACCTTCCAAAACAAAGTGCTCATTCAAGTTCCCTCAGGGGACGGTGAGAGAACACACTGTATCTGAAGGCTAAGTCAAGTTACAGCAATGGAGGAATGGATAAACGATAGCTTTATCCTCCTGCTTTTACTGTTCCCTTATAAATGAATACAGATTACATACACTGTATTACGTTTAGAGGAAAAAGAAAATACTGCAAAAGGGCAGGAAATAACCAGAAAGACCCATCTTATTCGGACTGCACCGAAGAGGATCTGTATTATGTATTTCAGAAATCTATCCTCTAGGACCCCACTGTCTTATGCTGTGCATTTAACATGTTGCCCAGTGGTTTCTAAGAGAAGCAGCAACCGGGTTTGGATGTGCGACTCAGATTCCAGCTCTTCCATATTCTTGACTGCTGAGTTAACTTTTTTTTAAGATCTACTATCATTAGGAATAATTCAAAACATGTTGGCATCTCCTATTTTTTGCACTCGGCCAGAGTTCACTCTTCTCCTTTGGGAGATCAATCTTTCGAGCTTCACTTTTCCCTTTCACTGCTCTGCTAGCTCTCTACAACATTCACAGAGCCAGGATGGTGGACTTCCAGCTTCTGAATGAACTATAATTGCTTATACCATCTTCAGAATATCAATCTTCAGGACTTCTCATATTTATTAGTTTATTCTTAAAATAAACTTTGCTTTTAAGCACCAGATGGCTATTCCACAGCAAGATGGCTCAAGGTACTACCCGTGTTTATTCCATGCTCTCAGAGAAATTTCTGTTTGGATTCTGCATAAAATAGGTGATGGATTCTGTTGAATACATGGTTTTAACTTCCTCCTGTGTACCAGTTTACTGTAATATGGCATTTAAATACTACCAAACTTCTAAATGCCGGATACAGATAGTATTTATTAAATAAACTGAAAGTCTGCCCTTACCTGTGGGCAAAATGAATGAAATACATGCTCGATTTAGAATAAATGAGAAAAAGTCATGTGTAACCACTGTGCAAATTATTTTTATAAGAGGAAAAGAAAACACAACAAATACTAGTGAGCATTTATATTAGAGTCTAGAAGCGCATCTTCCTGAAAAAACAAAGGGTAGGTAGGTGTTTAAAACAAGTCATTTGTGAGTAGACAAACAAATGCAGTTTTAAGGAGCTTTTAAAGTGAACAACGAATGTTATAGGAAAGAGCAGCTGTTGGCCCCTTCTACTCTGTAAACCAAAGAACCCTACAATCCACTTAAGCACGATTATGACAGTAATTGTAGGGGGAAAAAAGGAGAGAGAGCCTTAAAAGCAGTCTCAACAGTGCCTGAGAAATTTGAGTAAAATATTCTTAAAGCCCTTAAAGAGTCCTTATGTATACCTGTTTAAGAACTGCTGTTTCCCATTCTATTTTCTGCACCATTAGCACATTTGCCAGCTAAGATCTGACGCCAGCGTTTTTATTGTTAAAATGACAACGTGTAAAGCTAGGAGTACACAACTTGGACTTCAGAGCTCAGAGCCAGTAGCAGTTCTGGAAGCTGGAGAAAGGAAGAGGGAAAGTGGGTTAGGCTTTATGTTGGCTAAGTTCTATCCAGAACCTACAATGAAAAAAAGATAACAAAAGTATAGGTGTTCATTGTTTAAATTTTAAATCTATGACCACACCATTTATGTTACAACAGATACAGCTGTTAGGATTAATGGATTATCTGTCCCTCAACAATAGAATTTTTCTTTTTTGAAAACCACAATACATCTGCTTATTATCATGGCAAAATTTGGTCTTACCATAGCCACTTCGTTAAATCCTTTCCATTGTTCATGTCTGATTAAATTCCTCAAGACATTAGTACCTCTGAATAATGATTACTGCAAATATTTTTTGAACTAGATTTAAGATGCCTGTCTGCAAAGGCTTTGCTTGTAACTAAAATATATATGCCAGAAGTTTCACATATATGCCAAGTACGTTAAAAAAAATAATTTAAATATTTTCTAGGTCCAACCTGCATAAAAATAAATATTCCTTGTGAACTTCAGATTTAGCGTGTAGCAAAATTTTGATGTATTTTGATGATACAATTAGCCAAGTTAATTTTAATTCATTTTGAATAGCTAACTTGTCACCTCAGACAAATATGGTCAACTATTACAACAAAACTTGATCAAGAACCTGTCAAGCTTTGTAGCCTCTAGCTCTATAGTGAATGTAACTAACTTGCTAGTCAAAAAATATTAGCAGAGACAACACCTGTTTCCTTACTTCCCATTACTACAAGATGTATTATATTATTTTTGTTCATCAGAAAGGGGGTGAAATCACAGCTCCTTAATAATTTTTAAGAAATAGTAAATGCTTAAAGCTATTAGCATTTAAGCTTACCAAAGTGTTATCCAGATTTTATCATTGGACCAGGTTTTGTCACTAACCACATCTGAATCCAGTTATTAGTACATTTCTGCAGTCATGTAGTCACTTTTTTTCATGAGTTCATCACTGGTAAATAAGTTTCCTCTAAGTTCTTTGCTTACCAAGTAAGAGGTGGTTTTGGATTTTCCAACACTATTTTCATTACATGGCTTTTGGCTTACATGTGTTGTTCAAATGTGCACTATTTTCATAGCAGACTTCTGGCTTTTTTTTTTTTTTCTTTTTATGAGCGTTAACAGCAGCTCTTTAACTACCCACAAATAGTATTATGAAAAAATGTGAAGTTGAAACCACACACAACAAACAATCCTGAAAATTCCACTTGCAAAAGTAATTAATGACTGCGTACATTTTGAGATTGGGTAACTCAGTAATCTTTCAGAGAATTCTTTGTCAAGACATCCCTGAGAATTCAATTTTACTATAGTCTTCAATTCAACTTCAATGACTATTGGTTTTCTCTTTACATCTCTGTTCATACCTAGGAAAACTGTAGGTACTATCGTAAATAAATACTTATCTCTCAAGCAGTATTACAGGGTGAGGCATATTTCATTTAGGAAATGCAGGTAAGAACATTCTTACCCCTCCTAACAGCATCAAAATACTAAACTACAGGAATATTCTCTGATTTCATACAGTATTGGCCTACTTCCAGAATTACGCCTAGGCATTAGACCCAGTCACAGCAAATATTAGACTTCCGTCTATCATAGAACTTTCTGGGAGCACATTTTTTTTAGTTCTGATAACCTTTTGCCAAAACAAACAGCAAATTCAGAAAAGAATAAATACTGGGAAAGGTCCAGTATAGAGAGGTAATGACTTGATGTCTAATGCAGGTCAGCATCATGTGTGTAAAGTAGCTTTGAAGTTGTCATAGAGCTTCTTAGTCAGGTATAGGTCTCAGCAGGACTGGCTCCCCTACCTGCTCTAATTTATTCCACCTGCAAATGGTCCCCCAGTTTATTAGCTCTAAATAGGTGTCGTCTTAGTGGACGTCTTATCTCTAAATAGGTGTCATCTTAGGATGGACTGAGGTGTAATGAGAGCTCAATCAGCTTTATATTAGAGTGGTCTTCTCTTAACAAGAGAAGCCAGACTACAATGAAGACATCATGACCAGTTGTAGTGAAAGAGGGATTTACATATCAACTTGTGTTATGCATCCACCCAGTTCAATGTGAGTTAGGTGACTTATATCCATAGGTTCTTTCCACAGGGAAGTGAGAAAAGAAAGCTGTTACTCGGACCTTTATAAACTTGCAGAAAATGGAAACATCTACATTAACTCCTGTTTGTATTCATCTGGAAGAAATGGGAGTCATAAAATAGTTCTATAGACATTACAAGTAAAATCTTCAATGCAATGTCTAAATCAAATTAGAAAAAATGGAAGAGTTGCAGCATTTCACTAATTTCAGCTGCTCCATTTTGGTAAAATCCTGCTAGCACCGAAGAAAAGAGATACGAATTAATTTCTTCAGTATAAGCAATTCCTATTAATTTCTGTGAAAGCTGCATGAATCAAGGGTAATAGACCACCATTAAGATGTATGAAACTGAAAAGCTGTTGACTTTCAGAAATCAGTAAAACTAGGCTGGCTGAAAGACAAGTTAATATATTTTTAATTAGATCTCCATTTGCTCAAGATAAAGATTGCAATCTCAGTGTGAAATGTATCTCAAAATATCGAGCCAACTGTGTGGTCTGAGAAAAGCTATTTCTTAATGTGCTAAACATCTACACCTGGACTAAGGGATCTGACTAAACAGGAAATCTTTGCAAGGCTGATTACCTAGATGGTATGATATCTAGGCAATGTGTGCCTATTTAGATCTATGTGATGTCTAGCACGAAAATAACATAAACAGTAATAACTATAAATAGTCTAAAATTACCTTGCAAAGCAGAACTCCTGGCTATTGGCTAAGAGAGAAATCCTTTGACTGGTAAATAATTTTAAACATTAGATACATTAACTACACCATTAAATTTTAGTTGTTGCTAATAAGCGTTCCAAAGCATGTTATTCACACAAATGCAACTTGATATGTTGTGATTTTAAGCAAGTAGAAAATAAGGAACTATTGGCCCTAGTTCAGCAAAACTGTCAAAAGCCAGTGATGAGTCAAAGGCAACTCTTTCTCACTCTGAAGACTGAAACACCTCCTCTTTGAGACGTGTTAGGAACAGCAGGCTATCTGCAAAAGTCACATTGTCACGGTGAGAACAGAAACCTGGTGATATGTGATATCCATATATTTTCATCCCCCAAAGAGGCTAGAAAATCCATCTGATATACCTACAATGCATCTGGAAACGGGAAGACAGATCTCCAGTTCCTGTGGACCGCATCCCCATCTCATGGAGCAAGCCAAGGGAAGGTTGTCCAGTTTCAACGTGTGCAGACAGCAAGTGCACTCCTCCACAATGACTCAGGAGTGGCCTAAAAAAAGGTGCCTTTTTTATACCTTACCTCTTGGAAGAATCGTCTGCGTACAGTCAGGGTGGACCAGAACCAAACTCCTCAACAGCTAGTCGGATTCCCAAAAGCTCAAGGGCTCTGTGAGAGGTTACACAACTGGCAAAACAAAACTGATGCAGATTCTTGGATTAACTGGCTGTGAGGCAAGGAAGTAATGATTTTTAGTGTTCATGCTTCTCATTTTAGCTTGGGTTTTTCATGAATTTTAAAACTGTCATTGGCTTCATTTGGCATTTGCTCTTTTCTCACTACATACACTCTACCACATACATAATTTAGAACTCCACAACCACAATTTAAGTAAAAAAAAAAAAACAAAAAAAAGAGATTCATTTTCTTAGAGCCTTACAAAAAAACCTATTTTCTGGGGTTTTAAAAATCTAAATAAAGAAAAAATGAAGTGTTTTAAAGAAAAAGAACAGTATGAATCAAGCTATAGAAAGGAAAATACATCGTCTCCCCTTTTTCAATACTCTGTTTTAAATAGGTGCGACTAAAATATCTGTAACCAAAATTGGCTGCGAACCCAGCTAGTTTGCATTTATTGTGTATTTATTGATCACTAAACCTCTCGTCTTGTTCTCGAACTCTGGTACATTGAAGACAGATAAGTCCACTGAAAAACTGCCTAGCCTTCACTGTAGAAACTCTTCTGCCTCCAAAAATGATGTAGAAAAAGAGAAGCATGCTGGTACCAATACTACAGTGAAGATCCCTGGAGCCAAGTGTTTTAGATAAGCTTCTCAGCCTTGCATTCATACAACTTCCATAGCAATACTTTGCAGTACATTTTCAGCTTCTGTTTTCCATTAAGGATGTCAGGAATGTTGGGTCACGGGGAACACGATAGGTGGGGTTCAGGGGCAGAAAGTGAGAGATGGTCTACTGGCTACCGAAACAGCTACCAGATTTGTCGCTTGCCTGCATAGCAGACGGTTCTAAGAAATCCCCCTTGCACGTTCTAGAAAAGATGCTCACATGCCAAGCTTACTGGATTTAAAGGAGGAAAGGATTTTACTCCCTGAAGACTGAGGGCAAAAGACCAAAGTAGTTGAATCGTGTCTGTAGGTTACAGAGGAAGTATATTTTATCAGAAGAATATATTTGAAAGTCTGACCTTTATGAGAAGAAATACAGGCCTGCCACTGACAAATTATTATGAGTAGTAGCAGTCCTGATATCATTATTAGATGGCACTTTGAAGCCCACTTTGAAAGACTCAGTCCTTCACACTGTCAGTCTATTCTCTGGTAGCGTAGTTCAGACTGGGATACATGTAAATATGATTGATCACATTTCTGAGTCACAGAACCCTCATTATTATCACTGACTTATAGCACCAGCTATGCAGCATTTGCATCTCCAATGAATATTTGGGATACCATGTGGTGAGCCTTGGGCAGAATGATCAAAAGCTGGAGGTATTTTTCACACGATTTCTATATCCTTGTGATGGATTTTTCTGGCATTTTCATGTGAGATTTGGAGACATTTTTCTGACTAGACGACAGGACCATGTATTTAAGGATTCTGCCCAAAAGTGACAGTTGGCAATCTACTTGTAACAAACATCCCACTGGTTTGGGCAAGAAATTAAAGACACTTTTCCAGTAGTAGTGCTAGTTTGGGAGAAATTAAGATAACCCAGTGAGAAAGAATCAAGATGGAAATAGTAAAGATTGCTCTTTAGATGACCTTTTCTAAATAGTATATAAGATTTCTCCCATTAAATTAACATATTTACATAAATATCAAGCTTTCATACTGAGCAATAATCAGTTATCTTCCTCTGAAGCAGACAGAGTTATTAAAAAATACATGGACAGTTTAGGGGAAACGGGAAGGATCAGCTTCCTCTTTCTACAATGCTGGAGCCTCTTACTTGCCATGTACTACCCAAAACAGAAGTGTAGAACAGAGTCTGAGCATGGAATCCAGCGACCCCAGAAGGCGAGGTCCATGTTAAGAAATTTGCAGTGCAGTTCCCTACCCACACTGAATCTACTTATTTATTCTGAGTAAATAGGAAACAATTAAAAAAAATGGTACTTTTTGCACTAAAATGCACTTCCCTACATGTTGCAACGCTCTATGCTCGGTTCTGACTAATATGATTAAACATCTAGTACAATAATTAATTAGATTCACTTAACAGCCTCGCTTAAATTCAAAGTCCTTCCTCTGTCCAGAGAGTATAAAATACGTTGTACCAAGTTGTCTGCAAAATTTCATGTTTATTAATCCTCTTAGTATCTAACGTGAGAGAATATTTACTACGAGATCAAGATAAAAGTCCAAAAAGCTGTTCCCTTTCGCTTGCCACTGTAAAAATATCTTTTTGTCTACAAAGCCTCAGACAGCCACTGGGGCCAAGCCAGGATTCCTGTAGTGAAACAATCGACTTGGCATCATGTTGACACATATAAACAACAGTCTGTCAACAGGCCTCACATTAGTGACAGAACATTTTTGGCAAAACAGTAGCATCCTTCTGGGCACTATGGCAATAACAGCCAGTAGCATCCATTCATGCCTTCACTCTACAACACAATATTAATTAAAAGATTATAACAGTGACACTTATCCAAGAAGCTAAAAACCCACAGAAATATCCATGCAGAAGAGTAGAATGTTTATTGAATGAGAACATGCCTCTAGCTGCTTTTTCATACAGTAATTTCAGACTTAGACACTGTATGTAACCTCTGTCAGTTCACAATTAGCGGATAAATGTAACTGCTTGCTTGCAAATGGCTATATGAAGTGTATATACACACACATGTGCCATCAACTTATGCAAATCAACTTCTCTCTAGCCTGAATAATAAAAGGCAAAAAACAAATAGCATTGTTTATGAAAATAAGCAGTGCTGTGGGCTTTTTTTTTTCCTTCTTATTTTTTTTAAAAAGGCCCAAATTAAAATAAAATTGCTTGTTTAGGTTTTTTTTTTTATATTTACATTTTCTATGTCCTCTTTAACACCTAAAAATGTATGTAAGGGAGTTTATATATACGCAAAATATCCATCAATGAGTTAAAAAGAGATACAAAAAAAATTTAAGCTAGTTAATGTTTTTACCATAACCGCTCTGCTTTTTCACATTTTTCTAGGTCTTTAAAATATGACTTATGCTTATTAATAATCCTTTAGAGTCACTGGACCAAAATTAGAGGTAATGTATAGAAGGGAACTTGGAAGAGTGGAGATACATCAAATACGTGCTGGCAACTGGATGGAAGTTTAAATACTAAGAAAATATAAAGTGTAGAGGGAAGTGGATGGCATCCAAGAATCCCGGAAGAAGCATAACATCAGTTCTGGTAGCTGTATAGGCAAATTAGTACGGTAGTTTGTCTGGGCTAATTATCCTTACTGAGATACCCCACACTGTGTTGCAAAGAAATGCCCTAAACTCATGTGACAAGAGACATAAAGTATATGGCATTCACGGGCCGAGCACAGGAATCTAAAGAAACATAAGAGGGAAAAAAAGTCAGGAGAGATTTTTAGAGGTTGTATAATCCCTCTGACATGCTATTTCATGCCTAAACCATCCTAGATGGATATTTGTCCTTGCCTAAGCATTCGGTGGGGCAGATTCTGTAACTGTTTTGTCCCTTTTAGTTCAGTTGCCAAAAATTTTCTGAGTAATAGCTCAATTCTTACCCTAGTCCCATGGAACAGCGAACTTGACTTTCTCATTGCACTAATTTATTAAGTATCTGAAGGATACTCTGGCCTTCCTCAGGCTAAATCAAACCACTTATTCTAATCTCATGGGATTCACAGCAACAAATATGTGAAGGTAAAGACACCTATTGCTAACAGCAACCAGAGAGCTGAGCTCTCACTGAGATGTGATCCCTTTCCTTTTGCAAGGCTGGATGGCAATTTGAGCTTCCGCATTGAGTTAAACACATAAATCCTCCCCTCTGGAAGGAGGAAAGAGTTAATTCTCTCTTTTAAAACAGCTGGTGATAAACTTACAGTTAGAGCATACACTTCAAAGTGTGTCCCAACTGTCAGACTACAGGTTACACAGGGTCTCTAAGGCAAAATAAAGAGAAAGCAAGCAAGAGTATGTGATGTTTCACACAGGAGCGTTCATTTTAAAAAGCCATCATCTGATTTTCAGTTTCAGCTTGGAGGCTTCTTTGATTTTTTTTAAACTAAAATGCAGACTCTGAAAAAGAGCATTCTCTTGCAAGTCACGTCACTAACTACCCATCTTCGTGTGCTCTCCTTGGTCCTCCTGTGTAGCCCTTGCATTTGGAGCTGCCTAACAGTCCTGTTTCTAGAGAGGTGGCAGAGGGTGCGATAGCCAAACCTGGTCTCAGCCTGGTGCTCGAGTGCTCTTCTGAGAGGAGCTTGTTGTGGGAGGGTTTCAATCTCTCTGCTCAGAGGGTGGCTGAAACACACCTCTCCCATTTTCAAGTGCAAGTCTTCTAACTATTGGAAATATTATATTGGTTATTTTTCTGAATCTGTGTCTTTCAGGCTGAGGACTTAATTTTTAGCAATAATGGGAGGAACATGGCCAAACAGTTCTCTGAAGCTCTCAGTTAAGAGTCATAAAATTAACTATCTTTGGTCAGATTTTTCATCTCCTCCACGTGCAGACTCTTACTGTGTTCATTACATACATGCCAGGAATGCCTGATGACATCTAAAACAACACTTAATTGAAAGAGAATGCTCTTTTGTGTATGGGACGTGACGTACCTACAGATCAGCACAAGCAACCTCACCACAGAACTTGGGACAGTTCGAATGACAGGTTAGATTTCTTTTTAAGCGAGCGTAACACACTTCCATGTATGCAAATCAAAGCAAAGGAAATATTTATTAATTTAATGAGGGATTGTAAGACTTTCTTCTGTAGCCCCTTTTAGCTAACTTTATAGAGTTTAAAAAAAAGAATGTTTAGGCAATAATAATAAAAACATTAATGTGCAAGGAATATCCTTGGCAAATTTAAACAATTAGGATGATACCAATTGAAATGTAGAAATTTTTGGCCTGCAGGAAACTTCAGCATTTATGGAACTCTGATTTCAAACTGAGATTTTGAAATTCCAATATTTTGACTTTAAAGTGCCAAAGTCAAATATGTGTCTTTTTTTTGGATCAACAGAAAAACTTTTTGCATTACTACATTAGAATGTTTCATTTTGGTGTATTTAACCAGTGTAAAAAGCTTTGCTTCAAGTAAATTCACAACTGAATAGATTTTTCTTATTAATACCTGTTTGCCTATACTTTATAGTGATTACTGAGTCAATGTTTTTCCAGACTGAGTACCCAGACTGCACATTGCTTTGACAGCCTAAGTTACATGGTGTTTTGGGTTTGCGGGGCAAGATTTTGGTAACAGGAGGGCTACAGGGGTGGCTTCTTTGAGACACTGCGAGAAGCTCCTCCTTGTCTAATAGAACCAACACCAGCTGGCTCCAAGATGGACCCGTTGCTGGCCAATGCTGAGCCCATCAGTGATGGTGGTAGCGACTCTGGGATAACATGTTTAAGAAGGGGGAAAAAAACCCAACTGAGCAATTGCAGCCAGAGAGAGGAGTGAGAATACATGAGAGAAACAGCTCTACAGACACCATGGTCAGTGAAGAAGGAGGGGGAGGAGGTGCCAGAGTAGAGATTCCCCTGCAGCCCATGGTGAAGACCATGGTGAGGCAGGCTGTCCCTCTGCAGCCCATGGAGGTTAACAGTGGTTAACGGAGGTTAACAGATATCCACCTGCAGCACGTGGAGGACCCCACACCAGAGCAGGTGGATACACCTGAAGGAAGTTGTGACCCTGTGGAAATCCCGCGCTGGAGAAGGCTCCTGGCAGGACCTGTGGCCTCATGGAGAGAGGACCCCATGCTGGAGCAGATTTGCTGGCAGGACTTGTGATCCTGGTGGGGACATACACTGGAGGAGTCTATTCCTGAAGGACTGCATGCCATGGAAAGGACACACAGTGGACCAGTTTGTGAAGAACTGCAGCCCGTGGGAAGGATTCACGTTGGAGAAGTTTGTGGAGAACTGTCTTCCATGGGAGGGACCCCAAGCTGGAGCAGAGGAAGAGTGTAAGGAGTCCTCCCCCTGAGGAGGAAGGAGCAGCAGAGACAGTGTGTGATGAACTGACCACAACCCCCATTCCCTGTTGCCCTGCGCTGCTCGGGGGGAAGAGGTAGAGAATTCACAAGTGAAGTTGAGCCCGAGAAGGGAGGGGTAGGGGTAAGCTGTTTTAAGATTTAGCTTTCATTTCTCATTATCCTCCTCTGATTTGATTGATAATAAATCAAATTCATTTTCTCCATGCTGAGTCTGTTTTGCCTGTGATGGTAATTGCTGAGTGATCTGCCTGTCCTTATCTCGACCCACGAGCCTTTCATTACTTTTTCTTTCTCCTGTCCAGCTGAGGAGGGCGGGTGATAAAACAGCTTTGGTGGGTACCTGGCATCCAGCCAGGGTCAACCCACCATACATGGTGTCCCTAAACGTGCTCAGCTCAAAAAATATGTATTTTTCTGTCAGTAATGTAATCAGCTGGACATCTTCACCCATCAAGGTAACAGCAGTCTGGCCTACAGCTGCCATATTGCAATGAATTACTATGGGAAAGCACCAATTAAGCTCTATTCAACAGATTGGAACTTCGCATTTTAGCATCTGACCTTTGACCTAGAATGGGATATCTTGACTTTTCCAATTAGAAAATTCAGTCAGGAAAACATGCCACCAAAAAAAAAAACAAACCCAAAACCAAAGCAAAACCATGTGACTTTGTAGAAACTTCATTTCCATGAAAAAGAAATGCTCAGTCCACTAAGTTTCAGAAGTAGATGAAATCTGGAGTCTTACAATAGTTCATTCTTCCACTATCCAGTGGGGAAGGGAACAGGAAGGGAAGCGCTAATTAGCAAAATACACTATCTAGGATTTTTTAAAGATACATATCTAGAGATATCCAGACCTCTCCAAAATTCAGCTGCTGGTCTTTCACATTTGGTGCTCTCAAGGTCTGCGAAGTTATTCTCACAATAAAAGGAAAAAAAAATTGAGTAGCTCAAGGTTAGGCAGGTATTTTCTAGGCTTGCAACTCTTACAAATAGAATGCTGTTTATATTTTATTTTTTTTTTAGGTTTTTTATCCACTTCCCTCTAAAAAACAAAAGAATATAAACATGCTTTTTTGTTATAGGGTTTCAAGTTTACTCTCCTGCTTCTGGGTCTCAAAGGAAAACGTCACAAGAAAGGAATTAAAATGACTCTTCAGGGGCTCAGAAAACATGAAATAAAAAGGCTTCAAATGATGAAATGTGTAGAGTGATTTGTGGTGGTTTGTGAAAGTTTTATTGAACGTTAACTAGCAGAGTGATACTGTAGCATTCAGTCTCCGTTCCCCCCCTCCCAGTCTTTTCTCTCCCCTGTTGTTCAAATGTCGTAAGCTTTTTACATTTCAGCTGAGTTTCTTCTGACATTGAACAGAAGTGAGAAGGCTGAGAGAACAACTTCTAAAACTATGATTTTTCTCTTGTCTCGCTGTTCCTTTATTATACGCGGATGGCTCTTATCCATGGTAAGTTAGATTAGAAATACAGCTCCAAATTCTGGATCTTGAAATTACTCAATGCAGAACACCGTTGGGAATGCCCACTTGTTTTTTCTCTGTATTTCTCTTTAGGTATTTAGATACTCAATACTCATTGATTTTACTAGGGTCTGTACATGCCTGCATCCAAAACAAAACTAGCCAGTGAGAATAACCTGAATGTGGTTACTTTTTTTATTTATATAATAAAGGAAAAAATAAAAACGATGCCAGTGTTGTGAACAATCAATCCCAAATTCCCTTGCTTAACATCCCTAAATAGAATTATAGATACTGTCCAGTTGACTAACAAACACTTGTTTACAACCTAGTCTGAGAAACGCTACAGTTACTATTCCAATAGTCCATATGAATTAGAATAATATATTTATCAAGATTCAGACTTTCAAACACAAATGTTCAGAGTTTCACAGACAAATTTTCATAGCAGCAGGCATAACAATGTTGTACATATGTAACTTTGGGACATATTATGCACATGATTCAGCATATTTCTCATTTGTTCTGTGACATCCAAAAGCACACCACCTACAGTTCTCAAAAATTAGTTTCAAATGTCTTAAAAAGCTGTTAGCTAGTACCTTTCATCCAAAACAAGTGACCTACCCACTTTTGTGGGAACTTAGAAAGTTCTGGCAAGCTTTTTCAAGTAACCTTTAGTTTTATACTGTAGTGGGTGTTTGTAAAATCTAAAATACTAAGAGGAAAGCTTGTCACATTCCGTGTCCTGACAAACAAACAATACCATATTAGCATACTTTATATTCCCATGTATAATAGCTCAGAACAGCATTTGTAACGATTTCAGTGGAAGCTACTGACTAAAAAAAAAAATTATTGTGGTTTTGTCATAAAGTACAACTAAAGGTAATTGTTCTGGAAATAAACTCAATCACCGTACTGGTGTTTGTCACATTCTGACTGTCTTTAACATGGTCAGTAAGTAAGCCCAGTGAGCACTAACTTATTAAAATCGGCTTTGCTTATCAGTATCTTGGCCAGTCTTGACCTCTATAAAATTTCTCCTGTCTTTCAAGAGTGAACCACTTGAAGTTTTTAAAAACAAGTTTCAAATATGTCCTAAGAAGTACTTACTACAACATTTATTATCTAAAATGAGTCACTTCCAGACTCCTGCAGGACTCCTCCATGCCTTTGACAGGAACCTGAGTCAGGGAAGATATCTAGCAAAGACACATAGCCCTTGAATTCCAAAAGCTTCTCGCTTTAACCTCATTTTAGCTACCTATAAATGGAATATATTTTGCCCTGTGATCATGAGTCTGAAAATATATGGTTCTACTCAAGCTCCATTCAGTATTTTTCATCATTTATATTTAATTATTGGGCACATTTTGTATATGTAAAAATAAATAATCGCTAAAAAAAATTTTGGTCTGCCAAGTTTTTGCAGTCCATTGTGTAAGAAAAAGCTAAATTGTGTCAGGGGGTGAAATTTGTCTGAAGCAAAGGGTGAGGCACCTCATGGGACATGCAATACAAAACTAGAGTTCTCTGCAGACTGAGCTTGGATAATGTACTTCCGTTGCTTTTAAGGGAAACAGAAATATCCTACTCCACCCAGTCTTTTTGACAAAAAACTTGAACAGTTCAGAAGTTTTCAGCTTCAAAGATTTCATGAAGATGCAGTTTTTTGGTTTATTTTGAGCGCTGAGGTGTCTCCAGGCAGCTACATTTCAGAAATGTGCTGGGGTTGCTGAATGGGCAGAAGAGCATTTGTGGTTGGTTCAGTCAGTCATAACCTGGGCAATGTGAGTGCTTTGCTGTTTTGGAGGTCTGTCACATGCCCTGCTACCCCAACCAAGCACTACAGTGGCATTTACAAATCAGAAAAATCAATCGTATTTTCAATAAAAAAATTGGCAGCCATAAACTTTTCAGTTTTGTGGTATATTTTAATTTTTTTTAATCTGGAAACCAAAATATTTAATAGAAATTAGCATTGTATTCATAGTAGATACTATTCTTGTGGAAAAAAAAAATTCTGTCCCAAAAAAATTTTTTTCAATAAAAATCAATAAGGCAGCTCTAAATAGGTATCATGCTCAAATATTTGTAAAAAAAATAAATTAACAATGACTTCAATTTATTAAGAGATTTCAAAAGAAAGTCATAGATGCTGATTTGGCTGGGAGTTCTTGGTTCAAACTGTATGTATTTTTTCAATAATGGTGTCAGCTGTAAATTGTAATGGAATAAAGTCCTTATAAGATTAAGTTAATCTACACTCAGCACATACCAGTGGAAGTATTCTTTTAAGGTTCCACAGGAAACACTGAACTCTTAACTGTTCTCCACACTATAGTCCATGACTGCTCAATGGACCTTTGAATTTTCTCATAAACTTAATTTACAAAGCTATGTTTGAAAAGCTAGAGAGCATCCTACAATCTGTTTATTTTTGAAGGAACTCCAGGGAAAAGTGGAAGTCGCTTGTTTTTAATGTTCATATGACACACACAACATGCTAAATGCATATTCACAATAAGTGCCATTAAATAATAACTTATTCCACCAAGAGTGTCTTCTAAATGAGGATGAGAAAGGACTACAAAAACAGTGGTTCAGACTGGGTTTTTTAGAAACACCCAAGGCATCTAGGCAGCAAATTCCCATTTAAATTCAGCGAAGTTAGGACTCTGACTCCCCTGAGCTCCATTAAAAATCTCCCCTCCCCCTTGATTCACAAATGCGGTTGCTCCATTAGTTTGATTTTGATTAATTACCAGTGCTTTTAGGCTTTCCTTGCATGAATTTATCAAATGTTACCAAACTGAAATACATCAGTTATTTCCTCTTTTAAACATAAAGGAACTCGGCGGTATTTCAAAGTGTTTGTAAATGATGGCTTAATAGCTCCTAATGCATCATGGCCCAGTTTTTACAAGTTGATTATGAATACTCATGCAGTTTAGAAAATCAAATGGCAGCCCTTACAACCATGGCTCATGTTAACTGAATAGGTAAATTACACTCTTTATAGCAGGGTAATACATATGACAATAAAATGCTAACAATTTACCTCTCCACGGTTGGGGCCAATGTGACAACCTGTTCTGTGGCTGGGGAGAAGCAGGGGCAATAAGACACGGCGTCGAGGAATGCTTTCTGGTACAACTCAACAGCAGTGCACCAGCACAGACTGCCTCCAATGGACAGATGTTGGTCATAAAGGCACATCCTAGGGTTACTGATCAGGAAGAAAAAAGGGTATGTGAATACTATCCTTCAGGAACGGGTGCAAATCTGATTACACAGAAACATATTGAAACCAAAGCATGAAAAAATGGAAGGCTGCAACTTTACTTACAAATGCCGAAGTAGGTTTTAGCCAAAATCCACCCTGTTCCTCAACTGGCCTCAAGACAGCCGAATTATGGAGGGCCAATTAAGATGGATTCCCATTACACCTTGTAATTTAATATGCTTCTCGGGGTTATAGTACATTCTAATAATATGAAAACTGAGTGTTGCCTAATAATAGCCCAGCAGTTCTGGACGGAATACAAACATACCCAACATGCCACAAAGAAAATAAGCACGTTGTTTTCTGTATGCAGTCGAATGTAAGAGTGAGAACAACAATAAATGCAGACCCCATGATCAATATTGCAAATTCTACATTTTATTTTCTATAAAGAGTGTGAGTGGGACAAAGATGGATCGGTCGTAGGTCCAAGACTCTTAGGTATTTTTAGCAGGTCAAGGATAACCTGTGCTGGAAGTCCTACCACCACCCAGTCACAGGATGTCAGCTGGAGCTTCTGAAAGGCTTAGATCACTCTGGAATTACAGTCTTTTTGCTTTTCAAGGGCATGCAGTCCATTGGAGTACTTAATATTTTCTATCTGGACTTGCATTGAGTCATGTTAACGGGTTTTTTTCCTCATCGGTGAGGAAGCAATACTATTATGTTGTGTGACACAAACATCAAGTAAATAGAAGAGCACTTTTCCTTTATCTTAGTTCATTTCCTGGGCTGCAGATAAATTAATATGTGTAACTGTTCAAAACAAATAACTTTCAGGCAGACTGGTACATTTTTCAATATCTCTGTTTCAATATTTCATTATGTTGTATGAACGGCTGACACACCCATTAAACAAAATGTTATTAGCAAAAGCAAAAAGTGGGAACACATTGCTTCTTTTTATTAATTATTTCTACAGCACTATTGGGGTGAGCAGTGTTCAGAAGCAGAGAAAAATAAATCAGTTGGTGCCAATATGTATCTAGCCAACATAAGGCTTAAAACATTCCGCAGGATTTTTGCCTTGTGGTTTTTTTCACCGAAGTAAAGTAAAAATTACTTTTTCCTATTCTGTCATTGGAACAGAGTCACAACAAGGGTATAAAGTTTTAAAAAGCATATACAAAAAATACTATTAAGAGTAGATTAAGAAAATGAGTAAGCAGAGAGGAATTACTCAGCAGGACTATGACAGTTCAGTGTGGCCAGTGTTTTTTACTCACTGCAAAAATGCCGTGAGTTCTTTGGCATTTAGATGTGTTTGCAGATTACATGGTGCCTCTAACAACCCAAATATAATTGTTAAAGGTGATACTAAGAAACTGGCTGAGGTGTGACGCAAAAGACAGAGTGACTCTGAGGCATAGACTGGAATAAACGACCGAAAGGCTGCTTGACTAGGTTTCAAGGGCAGGCTGTAAGGCGTGTTTGTGCATGTGCCCGTGTGTGTACAAGTGTATAAACATCTACTGCAACAAACACGAACATCTGTGGAAATATGATCCTTGAGTGAGAAACTTTCTGTATCCCAAAGACTGTATGGACTGAAAGAGGATGGAGACTACTCAACGTATTGAAAACCAACGGGGTCTGTTTCTTTTCCCTGAATGCCCTGAAGCTCTGTAGCCTGTACTTAACCCACCCAGGGTGAAAGGGCTGGGTGGGAGGCAGCCTCTCTTCTCCCCTTCTCCCACACCCCCCGCAGCAGAGCACCTCCAGTCCAGTCCTTGTCCTGGAAATCTGGGAGCAAAGTTCTTCTCTGCCATTGGAAATCGTTCACATCATTTATGATACAGCTTTGATATTGTTCAGTATGCTCTGCAGCCTACACTGGTGGAGTTGTCTGAGAAACAATATTTTTAATTTCTCAAGACCGTAAGATTTTTTAAATGGCATTGTAAGTAAATTCTGGTTTGGGAATCTGGAAAGATCTGTATTTTATTAGAAGGTAGAGTCGCTTTCCTTATTGCTTTTCAGCCGACGGTCTGAGAAAAATTTTTAAAGCTTTATTAATGGAAAATTCAAATGATGTTTTAAAAGGTGTTTTACAGCTATCTGTTTTTCAGGAATGTGATGGCACTACAGTCTGTAAGTGGAAGTGCTAAAACAGTCAAATCTCTGAAAAGGTCTTCTTGCACACAGTCTTCTATATTTTCAATGCATTAGATAAATGTAAACTCTCAGAACCTGATATGTTTTATATTTAAACACTATAAAAATCATTTTTTTCATAGTCAGATCAGATGGCTTCATGGAACTCCAATCTAGAGAAAAATACAATGAATCTAAACCAAATACTGCTATCTGACCAAGGTCTTATTTATTCTATCCGTCCAATTACTGAAAGTGGAAACACTGGTGTTATTTTTGTGGGGTATGATTGGGACTTTCTTAAAGATAAAAAGCTCAAGGGAGATGGGAGAGGATATGCTTTGATTCTGAAGGAGGAAAAATGAATTTACCATAGCTAATTTGAAAAAAAAAATTCCTAACCACTTGTAGAATCAATTGGTATGCTTCAGCTAAAATGCAATAATATCAAGTTTACAGAGTTAAGCATCCTACCTTAATACTTTTTAAAATTACCTCAAAATAGCTGTTTGCGTCTAAAACCGGGATATTTTAACTACATTTCTTCAAAAAAGTATTCCGTTTTGCGTTACGGATTGGTTTCTATTCTTTTTTCAATTATTCTGTTTAATTTGTTTTCTCTTTATAGTTTAGCTGGTATGTTTTACACCTATCTTCTGAAAAGTTTTATAAGACTAATTAAAAAATATGGACCTTGAACTAAAAAGGGAGGCAAGAAGCAAGAAAAAAAGTTTGAGATGATTTATGGCAATGAAATATATAGATTGTCATGACAAAGGGTCATTAATTTATCCTTTTTCTGGAATACGCATATCTTTACACCAGCAGAATTGTATACATTTTTCAAGTAAGGAATTTAATGTTATCTTTTTTTTTCCTGAAGAACAGTCACTAAATCAGAAATTGACATCTCTTTCTACACCCTATAGAAACAGATCTCAAGTACTAAGGCTTGTAGTTGATTTAAATAAAAGCAGTAACTCATATTAACAAATGCAGATATTACAATTAACAATGAGTTAGAAATATCAGTGTACCAAAGAATTTTCTAGTTGAATCCCCTATGCTTGCAATCATACATTAAGTAGCAGGGAGGACCTAGTTAAGGGAAAATAATATCTTGTCAGTATTCATCTTTTATATAAACATACAAATACCAAATCTCTTTGGTGAAAACTATGGTTGACAATTTTGTTCTTCTGCCTCAATGAGCCCAACTGCTTTACTGTAAGAAGGGTAAGGCTTGTTTTGTGAAGATAGGCACAAGACCATAAAATAAACCCCTTGGGAAGCAAGGGCTGTTATCATTTTTCTTCAGTGCAAAGCAGGTATCCTACGCAGTGATAAAGAATCCAAGAGATCTCTGGCTTAGTTATTCCAATGTAAATTGACTTTTCTCTTGTAATATTTGTCTGAATGTGTATAGCTTTGAGTTTTCAAACACGGAATCTCATTACACTTTATTCTACTGGATTACAGAACCTTCTATACCAAGAAATATCTTCCTTATGCAGGTATTCATAGATCACAGTCAAATCGTCCCCACCTTTACTCAGATAAAATAATTTATTTTAGCTTGTTAGTCTTATTATAAAATGAGCTTTCCAGGCCTTGAAACACAGTGGATCTTATTCCCCAATTACAGACTGCAAAACAGAAATTATTCCTCTCAGCTGGCTACACAGAAAACTTTTTATACACTCTATCACACACTAATGTTGGGTTTCGTTTATGTCTTCTCCAATGCTGCTAACATTTGGTGTATTTATATCAGAGGCATAATAATCAGACAGTAGGGTTAAACGCCACTGTGAATGGAGATGAAATCTGATCTACAAAGTGATTCTAATGTACAAAATGGAAAAAAAAATAACCTGCTTTATTCCCAAAAGGCCACAGTATGTACTTATTGCATTATTTCACCGTGATCCATCACTCATTAACTCGGCAGAAATCCATTTCAGAAAATTATTTAGGTTTTATTTTTCATTTAGAAATAAGTAAACCAGATAGTCCTGTTAAAATGTTGTGAGAGAAGGAGTATTGACTACCACGGAAATGACTAAAACTATTTACTTTAGATATATCTAAATTATAAATATATATTACATACAGAGCATTTATATGTGTGTTTACATATAGGCTGAAATTCAGAAAGGCTTATCTCATTTTCAAAACCAGACAATATTTCCTATTTCTTAAATTTCTATTAATGCTTGAATTTATACCAAAAAAATGAGGCAACTTTGTAAGATCAATGTTTGTTATAGAAGAAAAAAAATGACATGCAGAAAGAAGAAAATGTGGTGGGAACCTTGGGAAAAAAATCTAGTACAATAATAAATGAAAATAGTTTTATCATCTGCTATAGATATTAGAAATATTTCTCTGCAGATGATAAGTGTGACTAGAATAGCATCCATTTAAAAGAAATTACATTACAGGTTCATCTCTGATGGCTATTGTAGGACTGATATTAGACTAGTGCTATCTGCAATTTACCTTTTTTAACTAATAGGTCTTTGTTTTCTACATGGATCCTTTTAAAATCTCTCATATGCTTTTAAGATATCACTTACCATTTAATCACTTTCCACTTATTCTTCACTCTCCAGGGTCCTCAATCTTTAGCTACATTATGATTTTCTGCGTATATATATTTGAGCATGTACACAGACCCGGTTTCTTACCAGATCTGTCTGTCTTGACAGATATATACTATTTTACTTTAATATTCAGTGCAGAAAGATCAGGTTATTTGTGGGGCCTTTAATCTGTTGACTCCCACAGCAAAGGCAGCCACAGAACCTCCTGAGACTGGCGACATGATCAAAACGGAGAGCTGTGGCCAAGAGTGCCAGGACAGAGGGGATGGTGAAGTCAGAGGGCAAAGGAACGCAGACCTCACAAGATTCCAGTTTCACCACTCTGTTTGGTTGCCTAATGCTACCTTTTTTTGTGAGGTACAACTGTACAGCGGTGGGCAGCAAATTCTGTGGTGTGGTCTTTGAAACTAACCCACAGAGAAGCTGTGCAGGTCTATGTGCAATTTCCTTCAGGGCTGCAAGCCATACCTGGCAACCCTTGCGATGGTCAAACTACCGTAGCATAGGGCTGGCCCCAAAATAAAGAGATCTCCATTCCAAATTATTCCAGGACAGTATCTAAACAACTGTAAAATAGTGGACATCCTCCAAAGAGGTATATGCGTCACTGTCTAAAAGGCCCACTGCAACTTTTGCCCCAGCATTGCCGCTTCAGATCATTTGCTGTAAGTGTGTGCTTAAATGCTGTGTTAAACTGGGATCTTAAAAGCTATGACTGCTGTAAACCTCTCAATTGTATTGCCAAAAATGGTTTCTTTTGCAACACTATTATTACTGCTAATATAAAAGCAGATGAAACTATTAGCCACTTTGCAGAGAGATATTATTCACACAACGATATAAAATCCTTTTGAATATCCAAGGAAAAAAAGGTAGTTTACTGAGTCTTTAGCGTATGGATTTTGGATTAAGGTATAGCAAATATCTTTGTTATGATGAAAGTGAAAGGTTCAATTAAATTCCTGGGATAAACTCAGGAGCAAAATTTGCAAATCCAGTGCTTCTCTGAGGCATGAGGCGATGTCTGTAAAGAACCAGCAGGCTGGCGGTGGAGGAACTGAGTTAAAGCAACACTGAAGAGCTCATTTTCCCCTATCACTGCAATCACAATTACACCAGCGCTGTTAGGTGACTCATTCACAAAGGAGTTCAGGAAAGCAGGAGTATTCAAAGTGGCTCAGAGTCCTTTTTTCCCCCTCCCCCACTCAAGATTAGACTCTCTTAGGCATAAAATGAGCAGACCATATAAACCTTTTCCCAAAGCACAAACAAAAGCCCAGCCCAAACAGCGGAGCATTTCTAAGGATTCTGCCCCATGCCCCCATATTTTGCAGGTTGGGTGGGAGGGAGCTGTGGCAAAAAAGAATTATTTCAAATAACTCTTCTTCCACCAAACAGTATATTCTATTGCTTAATACAAAGGACTGCAGAGAGGGAAGAACACTACCTTACGCATCTTTGAAAACCAAAACTCATGCACACCTGTAAACGGGAAAACCAAACCATGACATTGTGAACCTTTTTTTGGAACTTGGTGCTATGCAATAGCTGGGATACGTAAAGTCTCCCTATTCCAAATGCTTCTACATGTATAAATTAGTAGCATGAAAATGCTTTTCTGTCCTCATTGTGTTTTAAAATGTACTTCAGAAACTCAGTACAATTTGAACAGAAGTGTACGTAGGAGAAGCAAAAGCATTATCTGCAATGTCACTATCGCTAAGAAAGTAAGAAAGTATTGTGTACTTTAGAAAGATGAAAGCTGTTACATACATCCAAATGTACAAACACATGCACACACACAGACACAGAAATAAAAAAAAAACACTACTGCATACATTTTCTCTTGGATTGAGCACAAGAAAAATAATGTTTGAGCCTCTTTATATTTGCAAGTTACTCTCACATTTTAAATTTTTATGTACTAGCCATCCCAACCCGTAGTTTCACAGTTCTCCATGGTATAAATTGGTGAGTGAATGTAGAGTGACCATCTGCTAGCTTCTGTGATCTTCAGCTTCATTAGCATGCTGATCACAGGATACGTTTCTTGGTTGGGCTTATCGAAGTATTATGGAGTATTTATCAATGGTCTTTTCCCTTCTTTCCTTTCTCCCCGTGTTCCCTTATGACTTCCCTTCCTTATGACTTCCATTATGATCAGATGACTCCTGAAGCCGGTTAATTGTATGTAACCAGGTCCTACTGCAGTAGCCCAGCAATTCAGTACCAGTTGGCAAGCAGGGGCATGAGGACCAACTTAGCAAACTTGCAGCAAGCTTTTTAGTTCCCAGGGGTACAGCTGGGTGAAGCAAGTGTGGGGAGCACAGAATCATAGAATGGTTCAGGTTGGAAGGGACCTTAAACATCATCTGGTTCCAACGCCCCTGCCATGGGCAAGGACACCTCCCACTAGACCAGGCTGCTCAAAGCCCCATCCAGCCTGGCCTTGAACACTTCCAGGGATGGAGCATCCACAACCTGCCTGGGCAACCTGTGCCAGTGTCTCACCACCCTTAGAGTACAAATTTCTTCCTAATATCTAATCTAGATCTACCCTCTTTCAGTTTAAAACTATTACCCCTTGTCCTATCACTACACTCCCTGATAAAGAGTCCCTCCCCATCTTTCCTGCAGGCCCCCTGTAAGTACTGGAAGGCTACTATAAAGTCTTCATGTAGGGAGGGAGTTTGCCTTCTCCTCACTGCCCCAGCCCAAAACTGCCTTGCAGGTGTCAAGCATCTTGCAAGCTCCACTGGGGAGTTTACTGGAGATAGGGGACTCACTGCTGCCTGTTTTCCAGAAGGCTTGGGCTAAATTGGTCAAAAAGCTCAGGAAAGACCTGCTTGATGTGCTGAGGAGGGGGATGAGGTGGTGTAAGGCGAGGGTGGGCAGCGGTCTCCCTATAGTGATGCCACACAGCAATGTTGGAAACCTGTGCTCGGCCAGACAGACATCCTCCTCCATGGTCTGCTGGAGAGAGCAGAAGAGTTGCACAAAGATACATTAGTGTGCAGCCTATTTCTCTTTACTGAGAAATACCCAAGGAAATTAATGTTAATAATAATATAAGTTACACCCATGAAGTCAGGGGGCTTTGATACCAATATTCCTATTTCTTTTACAAGAATTTTGGAAGTTGGGTGTTGCCTGCAAACTCATAAAGAGAAAGAAATCTATAGGAAAGTCTAAACAGGAACGATTCTATATATTTGGACTTCAAAAAAAAAGAAAACAAGATCGTTATTTTAAAAAACACAGACGTCATGTCAAAAGTGCATGTGGAGGCACATGGTACTTGAGACTTAGGAGTTCACATTTAGGGTAACCTTCTCTTGGGGAAACTTGGGCAAAGCCTTCCAGCTAAATGCCACTCCATGTGCTTATACACAGTCATCAGTACCATAGACTAGTCACTCAAGTGGGTTTTTAAAAGGAAATTTTTGTCATTAGTAGCATATTTTTATTTCTATTGCACACACAAACAGACATACAAGGCCCACAGGGGAAACACAATGCCTGGCCTTTAAGCCTTTTGAGGAAACACCACAAGATCTGTAAAATTTCACAGAAGCTGTGAGAAGAATAAATGCCGCCAGAAAAAGCCCCATTTCCTACAAAATTAGAAACATTTGTAAGAGTTACTAAAACATATTCACAGAAATATATATTCAAAACTGATTTTGGATCACATGATATTAAAGTGGTTTCATGTCTGAACAACTAAACTGAAATTTGTTAAAATGCTGGGATGAATAGCTGACGATAGAAGACAGCCACAGGTAGCAGTTAAAATTATTGGTTTTTTTTAAGATTACCTGTGACAATAAAACTAATTGCCTACACTCCAGCCTCTTTGAGTTGGTTCCTTTAACAGGAAAAGGGAAATATCCAGCTATTTGTCTCACCCACCATGTAAATGTCCTATGTAAATTAAAATATTGATCCTTACTCTTGGTTGGTTCAGCATTCCCCATTCCACCTAAAATTCACAGAGAAGTAGAAGAGGCCTCCGTAAATGAATGCACTAAGATAGTCATTAAATTCACATTTTATTTCTTCCCAGACATTCAAAAGGTTTTAACATACTAGGTTTCAGGTTTGAAGGCTATTTGTTATGAGGTTTCTTAAAATTGTTCTCTGCTTTCAAAAGTTCAGAATGGACAGGAATCAGGGAAGGCGCTTACCACAGTGTTCAACATCTCTATTACCAAATTTGAAACAGGTAAGAATTTAATATTAATCTCAAATAAAAGAATGGTTAACACTGAAGCTGACCTCTTTGTGGTAAGAATGGTACACAAGATGTCCTCTCTCACAACTGCTCAAAGAAAACTCCAATAAACTTAGGATATAAATATTTAAAACAGGCATGTTAGGAAACTACATTGTAGCTGCAATTTTAAGCAACCTAAGAACACACACATTTAAAGCGTATAAGATACTTGCTTCATGTGAGCTTTTTGTGACATTTTGGGTATTACAACACTCATCACTGAATTACAACTTATCAGGGAATCGATTTTAGCATATCTTATCAAGACACAGATGAACAAAGCAATAATATTATTTATTTTTACCTTTCTTCCCAAATATTGGTGAGTTACTCTTCAGATAAAAAAAAAATCAAGGAAAAAAATAAATTATTTTGCAGTATAGCCAGCAGACAGAGTGCATATTGTCAACAAGCAGCACACAAAGTCGACCAATAGTCCATCTATAAATCCAGCCTGGTTGCTAATACTTATGAAGACATTTGTGCTCTTTTAAAATGTAATTTTGTTTGCCATACACATTTCTGCCACACACAACAGCTTTTCATGGGGTTGGTGATAGTACTGTCCCGAATACCACGCTACGGCAAAAGGAATATCTCCTGACGTGCTTTACAGCTGCCTAGTAGTTAAAAGGGCAGCAGGAAAACTTAGTGCAGAGATGTCGAATAAGCCTACTTGTGTAAGGCCAGAAAGAGTGCCAACTGGAAGACTGCTAAGGTCATTCTGAATGCTGGTGGTATGGTGCTTATGTGCAAGTGCAGCAGATACGCTGCGATGGATCCATTTAGGGTCGGTGGAATCTGTCTGTCAAAGGTGGATGTCAGCATTCCACTGACGCAAGGGTTCGGCCAGGAAGAAAACAAACACTAGAGAGTGTACATATGGCATACAATGGAGCTAATTGCTTATGATTCTAATGGTGCGTGCTGATAAAGATGACAACTAAGAGATAAAAGCTAGAAGGGATTTGGTTCATAAAGTCTGCTTCTGGGGGCTGAGGGGAGTTCTGAAGAGGTGCCTCATCATGTCATCCATCTATTCAACCTGGCTGGGAAAGTTCATGGTGCAGGAGAGAGATGAGTTGCAGAGTGGACTAGAGTAACAACGTTCATTCGGTTCCTCTTATGGCACACTATGCTTCAAATATAAAAATGGGGAGAGTAGCCCTATAGGCTATTTATCTGTGCTAGTAAATTGAGCGGTCCCTGGAATGTTATTGAGAAGTGGCTCACAGCTCTTCAAACTCTAACCTACAAAAATGACTCATGGACTTCACGGGTGCCATGCAGAAGCTGGACTTTCCAATGGCCACAGCTAGCAGGTAGCCTGGGGGCAGTCAACCTGTTGTGGAGGACAGCAACATTTGCACACTGAGTTTCTTAGCAAAGATATATATATAGTCATAGCGCCCCTGTGACTAACACATTCTGGACTGCCTCTTACTTTCACCTCTCTACCACGCTGACTCTCTGACACAGCATTTTATCTTTATGTGTCGACAAGTGGCATGAAATATTGCTCTGAAATTCCATCTAGACTTAAGTATTGTATTTAGAAAGCCCGCTTATTTCAGTCTCCTTTTCTAGGTTTATTACAGGAAAGCAGGTCTTGTGACTAATCTGTTTAACGCATCAGTCCTTCACAGCTGGAAGAGAAAGTTTTGTGGCTGTTACTTAGTATATACAGGATAATAACTTTAGCAGCATTTCATGTTTTCGGTGCAGGATCCTGGGAATCTGAGACACAGCTGAGCATTCACTAAAGGAGACAAAAAGGATTATAATAAAGAGAACAATCCGAACAACTTTTGTAGTTCTTGGAAACAGTCTGGCATGCACATTGATTAAGTGTATTAAAGGCATCCCTAAATAACTCCTGTTAAGGACTTGATATTTCGCCAGTCCTACGGCCTCCTACATGTTTCACACAGTAATTGGCAATTATTTTCAGAACTCCAAGATATTACAGGTAATTACAAAAAAAAAAAAAAAGAAAGAAAAAAAAAAGGAAAAAATCAGAACTTTTACTAGGAAGGTGTAAAGCCCACTTAGTGGTATCTACAAAATGTTCCACTCTGGAGCTAATCTTCACATATAATCTTAAGAGATCTCACAACAGAGTGGCTGTGTTTTGGGTGGCAAAACACCTAGGCCGGTGTCCTGTTCATTCAAAAGACCAAGGTTTGGTATAAATCATGGCTCCACGCTGAAGGGTCAAAGTCCTACAGCTCCAAGGTGACAGTGATCCCAAGACTGCCTCAACAGAGAAAAAAATACCCAACTTGTAGCATAGTAACGAAGGGTGATTGGACCCTTAACACCTCCCGTTACACGGTTGCTTTAAAAGTCACAGTCCCCGTTGCTCGCTGAGTCCGCCCTCACGGCTGGGCGCATGAAATTGTCCTTGGACAGAAGAAACAGTTGTTACATTTTCTAAGCAAGTAAAAGAGCGACAAAATTAGAAGGCTCATGTGGATAAACTTGCTTCATTACAGAGAAAATCCAATGTCAATTCACATTACAAGTACATCAGAATTGAGCTGATGAAAACTGTCGTCACCTAATCATACACCTCATGTTGGCTTTTCCGTAGTCCTGGTATTCGGCAGGATGCATTACCCAGAAACACCGTCCATGTAAGGAAACTAGGAAAGCAATGTGATTCATAGCATCCAGCACATAATAAAGTATTTTGTCATTGCTTAGCTGATGTTCTGATATTTCAGGTCTGCTTAGAAAGGTGACCAGCTAATTACCACCAGCCTTTTCAAACACAGATGTTCAAGATCTTGAAGTCTACCTGTGTTCTTAAAAATGACTTAAGGGTCTAGAGTAACAACATAAGACCGCAATTCATTCCTTTGAAAGAGCTTGATTTTGTACTAACCGGTATTCAGGCAATTCAACTGCATTTATTCAGAAAGGTTTAAATGAAGGTGGAGGGGATGATTCATAAAGGATTTGCTTTGCCTTTCTAATTGAAAATTTCAATGCAGGTAATACTTTTCACTTCTCCTTGTCCACTCTAATCTTATTTATTGTGCCTCTGACACCTTCCATTATCCTTCCCCTGACTTGCTGTTTTAGATGAAACAGTTCTACTGCTTTAACACTGAAAATGATATTATTTCTGTGCTATCAGTGGCAACTTCCTGTGCCTTTATATATACAAATTAAAGAGTGGATTGTCATTAATTATGCACTACAATTTTTCCTGGCAACAGTCTGAAAGTGACAAAACATTTGCTTTTGTCATAGTTCTATTAAGTGAACCCAAATTGAGCTGCTGAAATTTATGACACTTTACTGTGTTTTTAATTTGCAACACAGGGTCAGGATCATGACAGTGATTTTATTTTATTTTGCACTTTATTTTCAGCGATCCTTGTAAGGATGTTAATTAAATTGTTTGAACTAAACTGTTTTTATCATTCCAACAACCTATATTTATTGCATATTAAGGAGAAATTTCTGGTTAACATTGCTTAATTTTCTAACAGTTCAGTCTAATAATGGGAAAAGCCTCTACATTAGAAAAGGCAACTGCTTTAACCAGACCAATAATAAGTCAATTTTTCCTTAGAAAAGAAAATGAAATTTACAGCACATTCAAAGGATATTTAGGGGAAATGGCTACGTATATGGGTCTTTTGCATATGCACATCAGTTCTGGACATGGAAAATACTTTTCCATTTATCAGGAACATGACTGAGGATTTTCCATCCCAAATGGCAGCTGTCAAAAACCCTGTCCCTCCTCTGGGAAAACCAAATTAAACCATAATAAACAATCAACAAGTACAAACCTGCGAAAGAAATGGTTAAATTAGTGGCTTGTCTCAAGGATATCACCAGCAGAATTGGAGTGATGAGGTCTGGTCCTGCACTGGGCTGCACTCCTCTGAAGTTTTGCTCACTGAGATGGGAGCACATTTCAGTGCCACTCGTGGAGGGGAGCACAACCCAGCCTAAAACATTGTGGAAGCTGGACCGTCTGTGAACGAGGACTTGCAAAATTATCCACAGTGCTGTGGATAAAGGGAGGTGAAGTACAGACAGTGCTTCACCCCCCCCAGGCAGTCTGGCAGGGGTAGCCAGGATTCCCCACAGCATGCAGATTCCCTTACTCCCTCTACATAAATATTTTTAGAAGGAGAGAGGCAAAACCAAGGGCATTTTAAACCTGTTCCCCATGTTAATTCTTACGCTAGCACGAGTTTTGCAAAGAGGACTTGGGTGAGCTGACGAATGTTAGGTTAAGGAGAGCTTGAATTATTTATACGGACATTACACATTGTGTAGCTGTATTAATACATATATATATTTAAGCAATGCAATTACTGATGTGATTATATACATATATAATTACTTTAAAATATAACTGTATTATTATGCATGTATTAATATAATTATGCAAACAATGAAAATGTATATATTTTAGCCAATAGAAGTCTACAAAAATATCAGAAAGTCTCAGATTTTCTATTTTTATACATGACTGAATGAAAACCAGGTTATTAAATCTCATTCAGAAAACTCCCAAATTCAAATAGAAAAATAAATATTTTTTCAGAGGAAAATATCTTTAAGGACTTTCTTGAAGGTTAAACACGTGACTTAGTGCTTTGCCCAATGCGACAAAAATACTGCAAGCCCTTCTTTCTGATCTATGACTGCTTATGAGCTCCAGTGGCTGTAATGCTTTATCCATAATTACATGGACAAGAGGAGTTAATTAAGAGCAAATTAAGAAAAGAACAAAAGACTAAAAACCAAAAAGGTAAAATACAGAAGACCAGAGACAGTATATTTGTGTTCATGTGTACTCTACTGGAATCAGAGATCACTTAACTTGTATAATAAAAAAAGAGGAAAACAACATTAAACCCTGTTCATGTTTTCCTTTTCTTTACAGGCGTCAGAATCAAATATATTTAATGTATTTTTAATTTGGTATTCAAAAATCAATGAGCATCTCTGGATCACCTGACCTCTCACCTTGGACTCCTGTTTCTCAACACTGACAAAATAAATGACAACATTTCTGGTTGGTAAATATTAACAGTCCTTAAAAACCCTAACAGGCAGAGTTGCAGCTCCTGTGAAGTAGTGGGGTCTGTCCAGTACCTAAAGTGTGTTTAACAAATTCTTTACCCTCTCCGTACTCCCTAGTATCTTAATTTCATATTTTCTATTGGTACTTTCAAGTTATTCTGTCATTTTAACTTTCAGCACTTGAGGCTAGAAATAGAATAATACATTAAAAAAGTGCATAAGGGTTTCACGAAATGGTCAGATGCTAGTCAATGGTCTTTGGCACTGAACACTCCTTTTTCCACGGAGCTACAGAATTCTACCTAGATTCTGTTTATAGAAATGTAATGCACTTTCTTTTTTTTTTTTTTTTTCTCCCGCAGCAATAGTAATTTTACTTTGATCTCATAGCAGCCAAACTATTAAATGTAAGCATGCTCATAAGCAAGGTACAAGGCAGGCACAGCCTATGATTTCTAGTAGAAGGTCATAACCCAGATTTTTTTTTTTTAAATAACTATTACAATGAGGAACAGAGTATAGCCACAAAAGGAATAGTTATAATTTATGCCTGACTTACTTCAGCAGAATATAGTTTATTTATAAACTGCTTATGGCAAACTCTGTATGCCCCTGTTCTATGCATGTGCTGAACTGTCTTCTGGTAAATTATTTAAATTACACCTAGCAGTAATTCCTGAGGACTTTCATACTTCATTTTCTCTATTAATGTAACAGGGAAAAGCTGCTTTGCAAGGATTGCTCTAAATTCCCAGAGTGTGAGTTCCAAACTCTGTATGTGTTGCATTATGCCTGTCAAAAAACTTGTCTTCTCCTGAAATTTATTACTGAAGTCTCTCCACTAGAACTACTCATTGAAGCCTTACGGAAAGCTCATACATGATTTAAGAAGCTAACAGCACTGAAAGAAATAGGTCAGGTAAAAAAACCCTGAATTTAAGCTACCTTCACTTATTACTTATGCAAGATTATGCATAATTTAGCACACTGCTGAATATGCAAGGGCAGAATAATTGTTTACCAAAATATTTACTCTGTGTTCGTACCTGTGTTTTAGTGAGATAAGGTGATTTCTCAGCCCTTGCTAATCACTTTAGAATTAGAAAAGGATTAAATAAGTTTTTGATTATGCTGATAACTGCATGACATTATATGTAAACAAAACTCATGTTTAACAACCTTTTTCAAAGAGGATACCTCATACATTAGACATATCAGGTTGTTGAGAGTGGGAAGTTTAACCTAAGTCCTATGAGGACTTCTTCCCTTTTCTATTACCCATTTAACCCTTTCAAAATACAGGTGTGAAGGGCTATAACGGTGAATGTAATGTCTCAGTCCTACCAGCAGCACCACGACCCGGTGAGCTCCCCTGATTTTCTTAGAAAAAGATGAGGATTCAAGGAAATTTGGTGGGGGGATAGCTTTCAAAAGTGAAGCATACAGAAAGACGTAGATCTTACACTACCTGACATAAAAGCGTTTAACAACTCAAATGTCAAAAGAACCCTTGAAAAGAAACGTGTTATTTTAAAAAAAAATAATGCTGCTTTTAGCTTTATGCTTCAGAAAAAAAGGTATACTTTTCAAAATTAATGTACAGTATGTGAATATGGATAATCATGAGAAAAGTGATAGCTTATTAAAGCCTCTATAGGACTTCCCTTCAAATGAAAGTAAGATTAGGAAGGATAGACACTCATGTGAAAATAATTATTTTATGGATAATGTACATTGCAAATGTAATAGCTTTGTAGTTTTAAAGTTGAGGAAACATTCTATTAATCCCGCTCACACATGCAATCCTCCATAATTACTTTTCTAACAACTCACATTATACATGCCATCTTTAAATCGAACCACAGATAGGATTCTCTCATCTACCAAGCTCATGACACCTAGAGTACGGCTTTGAAAACTGACGCTCTTTCTGTGATCAGAAAGCAAAATGGTACAAGATTCAGCAAGTTGTTGGAAAGAACGTCAATAAAGAGGGTAGGATTTCCATTCAAGAAAGATCCCCTGATAGGATATATTTTGTACTACTACAGAAAAAGACATTGTTGTTCATAGGAGAATGAAATAACTAGGTCCGCTCTGTGTATTCCAGGCTACTTGATTCTTCAGTGTAGGTATAGCTTTATGTTAAAGTTTACTTGAAAAGCTTACGGCAAACCATAGGCTTTATCACTTCAAACAATCTTCTTGTTCAGATTGTTCCAAAAAGGAACATGAGCCTTTTGCTTAAATCTTTGCGTTTTCTGCTTAAAAGCTTCAGAATGACTAATGAGTCCCAAATACAATGCTAAAAGAGAAGGCCTTTTCTGGATTTAAACATTTGAACAAGTGTGTGAGCCAAATAAATAATACAGCAAAATCCAATAAATATATTCACCTCATGCGTGTGTGCAGTCAGGAAGCGTATTCATGTTATGTCCCTTTAAATTCTTCAGAGATGAATTACGTATATAGGATAATTTTCATTGCTGCATTACCACTGTCAGTATTTAAAATTAAAATCTATGCAGTACTATCAATCCAATTAGGAAAGTTAATTTTTCCTCTTTGCTAGAAAGAAGACTGTTTCCATAATAGTGTCTCGAAGTCAGACCTGATTAAGGCAAGCAATTTTGCAAGTTAAAGATCGAACCAAATATGTGTTTTGAGGTTGAAAGTCAGCAAAAGAAACTGAGCCTCAAAAGAACAAAAACATTGCTTTGAGCCATAGTAGATATAAACAGCTAAGGTATGAGGCAAATATTGAGAATTCAGCAAGAATTCTCCCTTTCCTTCAAATGGTCTTATTTTTGTTATGTCTTAGCTTATATTGTTGTGGAAAGACTGTCTTCACTCTTAACTCTGAGGTGACTGTCAAAGAATAAAAATCAAAACCCCCTCATCATCTTACCTAAAAAATAACTCCACTGCAAATGGCTTTTATTATTCCTCCCAGACACAAACCTCTACAATGTGTTCGTAGCTGTTCTCCTTTAGCCTTCACAGACAGCTTTACTGTGGTCTGCCATTCAGCTCTTCTTTTCTCTTCTCAGATGTACACAAGACCTGCCTGTAACATTTGATTGGACCAGAAGACACCCCTAAGCTTTGTAACTTCATTCAACTCCAAAGTAATGCTTGGACATATATCTATCCTACCTGCTGCAGCAGCTCTTGTAAAATGGAAATTCACGTATTCAAAGAGATCCTGAAGAGAACCACCATCCTTATCAGCAACAAAGAACTGTCATTGGCATAATCCCAGGACTTTTCTGAGGACTGGTGATTCAAGTACTACTCATCATCACATGGACATTCCTTGAAGCAGTAGAGCTGAAGTTCTTGGTATCTTCTCCTTATGAGATCAAGAAACATAAATTAATATTTGGACTTTCTCATATATGAAGCCTTACAATGACCAGCAATGTTTATACATTAATAAGCTATTTCTTATTCCATCACCCAGTTGAGAGGCTAAGAATACGTTTTAGAGTCTTTCAAAAGGAGAAAAAATCAACTTCCTTTAAACAGTGCACCCTTAGGGGGGGAAAAAACAAGATTAATAAAACCTGAAACACTGTTGCATAATAGGTATTCAGTTGATGCCAAACGGCATGATCTCACAGCTTGTGTCAGTTCTGGTCTACTGCATGAAGGGTGGGAGAACACAATTTACAACAGCCTGAGAGAAACAGAGTGGTGGTGATTACTTTTCCTACGCTGCGTGACTGGCAAACAGGGCTTCCGTTTATCTCCCTCTCCCACCCCAATTCAAAAAAGTTAAAGGCCTTTAAGATCTTTACCTTGTCCCGGCTGCCTGGACCTTCACTTTCAAGGCTGGAAGTACAAGAGCTGCCTTCCAGATCTGGTTCGGTTGCAGGAGCAATCTCACTTTCCCACTCCAGAGACAGATTTTGTTGGGGGAGACTAAGTACAATCAATGCAGGTCCAAAGGAGAGCAACGAAGGTGGTGAGGGGTCTAGAGCACGAGTCTTCTGAGGAGCAGCTGAGGGAGCTGGGGTTGTTCAGCCTGGAGAGAAGGAGGCTGAGACCTTATCGCTCTCTACAACTACATGAAAGGAGGTGGTAGCAAGGTGGGGGTTGGTCTCTTCTCCCAAGAAACAAATGATAGCATGAGACGAAATGGCCTCAAGTTGCTCCAGGGGAGATTTAGATTTGATTTTCCTTAATTAAGTGGTTGAGTCACAATCCCTGGATGTATTTGAAAGATGTGTAGATGTGGTTCTTAAGGACCACCATAGTTTAGTGGTGGACTTTGCAGAGCTAAGTTAACGGTTGAACTCAATGACCTTAAAGGTCTTTTTCAACCTAAATGATTCTAATAGAGCTCGTGAAAACTTGGGGGAGGGGCCTGAGGCATAAATCCTGTTTTACAGTTGCACATTCTCTGGACGTACTTTTAAGAATTCACAACAAAGCTTAAGTGCTCCAGCACACAGACAACAGGGGTTCGCACAGTCCATTGGAAAGGATGTTTCACCCCTTGCTTGGGCCATGGCAGTAGACCGTGTGCTTGTCCAGTGTTCAGACACTGGGACCAGCACAGAGGGTGAAGGTCACTGCAGGATCTGGCCTTCAGCTGGCTAAGCAAAGGATCTGGCTTTTGGGCCCAGTAACAGGCAGGTGTAGGCAGCGACATAAATAATCCTGAGTCCTGAGCATTAAATGATGTCTTATATAAAAATAATTAGTCTTCTGGTATGTTATGTAAAGTATGTACTTTAGTCCTTATCTTTGGAATCAGAGCTCTTGAGTACTGCGTGCAAAGGCAAGCATATACACCCCAGCTGCAACTTTTCCTGAACATTTTGGGTTTTGTTTGGCATTGTATTAATTTCAATATGTCTTGAGGACTGGCCTTTATTGTATTAGTGTTTAGATTCACACACTGTTCCTCACTTTTAGTCTTCCCTGGAGTAGACCAAAATATTTAACACTTCAGGCACTGGATACATTATCCAGAGTCCTGTTCAAAAGAATAGATAATGGAGTGTATCACAATGACCCATCATTACACCAGCATTTAAGAATTCCTGGGTTTGCTTCTGTCCCTGGGAAATTTTTGAAGCAACTATGTAATGTTACATGGTTTTGAAGCATCTGTGCAATGTTACCACAGTACTCCAGGAACAGTGATTCCACCAGGCAACATTTTTCAGGAAAGACATATGCAGCCCTATTGCTTTTTTTTTATTATTATTATTTTATTTATGTATATAAAAGCCACAAAGGTTACCAGAACACAAATACAATAAATAAAAAGCTGGAATGTTTATCACTGGCAGACAGTAAGCAGTAGACTCTGATATTCCACTCTTCCCTAAAACAGTGACTACTTAATGAGATTGTGGCTTTCATAGGGACATCGTTATTGAAAAAAAGGGCCCTTTTCTAGCACTTATTTAGGGGGGGGGAAAGTAGTGCCTGAAGACCACAGTTCGCCTGTTGCTTAGGCACTATTTGACTTTACTTCATTATATTGTAAATCATAAAAATCACAATGATTCCTCCTGATTGGGAGGATTGCCTGGAATATAAAAGGACCCATAAATCAAAGCAGGGTGATCTCTTGGGTATAACTGTGTTTTTCTGGATCAAATCCGCTTAGCAAGGAGGGAAACAAATGCTTTGTTTAAAATACGAGTAATTAAACATATTTGCCCCTCGATTCTTAGAGAAGATGGAATAAGATCATTATAAAGAAGCACTTAATTTTGTCTTTTAAATAGCGACACTTCCAAAATAGAATTGCCTTGTAATATAGAGACGTCGCATTAGACTACTGCTGACCCCATGGTGCTAAAGAGGGCCATGTTGTCTTCCACATCATACTGATGTCTCAATTTCCAAGTTAGGTTATCAGTAGTGGCCCACTCAGCTTTTCACACTTAGGTCACCAGTTCAATTCGGAACAGGGGCTACTCAGCGACCTGGCTTAACTACGTGAGAAATCTAGTGCATAGTTAAAGTACATTGATGGTAAAGTATAGAATATGTGTGCACAGTTCTTTTTCCATACTACTTCGTTTCTTCAGTTCATCTGATTATGTTAGAGCTTATTCTTTTCTTACAAAGCCATTCTAGCATCGTATTAACCTATACAACTATATATGTCTATTATAGTGGAAGGAGAAACACAGGACAAGGAGAAAGGATGAGAAAAAGGAGGCTTTGTATTCGTTGTGAGATTGTATTTGTTGTGATTGTTTCCTTACTTTTTGTAGATATAGTATTATTCTTTAGATAGCATAAATCCTTATACTAAAGGAACTGATTTTTGTAACACCAGCTTTGGAGAAAATGTGGATGAATCACAGCAAATTTGGATAAAGTCGTGGATTTTATGAAAACGAGTGACTTTCATAATTTTTGTTCCTCATGAAAAATTCATATACAAGTCATATTAATTCTGCTTCATCCACCTTTTGCTTCCATATATTTAGCATATTTATATATTGATGGTAGTCCTATATGTTGGATGTCTGAGTTCTTGTAAAGCAAAAGACTACAGAAATTAATAAATACAAAATTTCTTTTTCAGTTCCTTGAGGTAGTAAAAAGGTTTTCCGTTATTATCTGCTTCTCATAAACACTTATTCACAGGAGTTCGTACTCTTTAACAAGCAAGTCTTGTTAACTTCTGATATTATTCTGTAACAGCTCATCACAATCAGTGGGGGTTATTTTGGTGACTTAAATATGTTACAGCAAAAACAAGAAGATCTTGTTGACATGTCTGGATATAAATAAATGGGTAAGAAGGAAGATAAAATACTAGAAATACATTAAAATATGTATCACATTTTTACATAGTTAAAATAGTCAGGATGGAATTCATACACTTACACACTTTCATATATACTTGCATAACTGCCTACATTTCTTATTTCCAACTTTGATGATTTAATTTATAAAGTAAGGTGTTTCTACATTCTAAAATCCTCAAATTCTTGTAACATTTAATACAACAATACTTCTGTCACTTCTATACTGATAATTTAGTTCAGCATATTTGCAAATCAGACAGACAAAAATGAATTGTGCTTTTCAAGACAACGCTTAGGATTGTGATGCTCCCTACCTGCTCTTTCACTGGTTTACACACCATGATGTATAAAGATAAAAAGATTTCAGAAAGAGAGTGCATGATCATGAAGAAGTGGGAATGAAATTATTTACTACAGCATATTTACTGAAATCAGATATATATGTTACTGTTGTGGAACCTGAGAGTAAACAAAATTAGCTGATGAATGACTGCTCCTTCTCTACCTTTACATTTGTAACTGTTTTTTCAGAGAAGAGTTTCATCATTTGTTAAGAAGACCTCAACATACTTCACTCCTCCTGGATGTCAGCATCAGGCTTCTGATTTTATTTTGCTTTTGGCTTGCTGTACACAGTCTGTTGGCCCCTAACATGTATTTCTGACAGGATTTATTTACTGGGACTGGGACTAGAACATTTCTCTAATAAGGAAAGCTTGAGGGACTTGGGTCTGTCCTGTCGGGAGAAAAGAAGACTGAGGGGGGATCTTATCGGTGCTTAAACACTTAAAGGGTGGGTGTCAGGAGGATGGGGCCAGGCTCTTTTCAGTGGTGCCCAGCGCAGGACAAGAGGTAACAGGCACAAACTTGAGCATAGGAAGTTCCACCTAAACATGAGGAGGAACCTCTTTAATTTGAGGGTGGCAGAGCACTGGAACAGGCTGCCCAGAGAGGTGGTCGAGCCTCCATCTCTGGAGACATTCAAAACCCGCCTGGACGCGTTCCTGTGCAACCTGCTCTAGGTGACCCTGCTCTGGCAGGGGGGTTGGACTAGATGATCTCCAGAGGTCCCTTCCAAGCCCTACCATTCTGTGATTTATTTATTTATTTATTTATTAACATGTGCCTGGGTTTCCATATACTGTATGCTTTGTAATGGAGAGTCTTTAACAAAACATAACTGCCTTCCCAGAGCTTCTTGGATCTTCTGAAACTCATAGAGGAAAAACATATGTAGTAAACCTGCACACTGTGACATAATTAACATGAATCTTCTTTATATCACTGATTTACAACTTGATTTTGAAGAATGTAGCAATATTTTCCTTTTTAATTCTTTTTTTTTGAAAGATATGGTATGTAAATTGCACTAAATCTGTCAATAATTGTCAATTTTCAGAAGTGCCATTTTCAGAAATTACTTAAGTAACTTTTGCCCTAGACATTAGTTTCTCTAGACTTTTACTAAAGTTACTCAGCCTATCCAGGACCTGAGTGATGCTGAGAACATGCATAGTTGGTCCAGAGGTTTTTGAAAATCCAAGCTTATTCTGCCCACATTCTTCCCAAAATGAGAGAGTGACCGGACAGGGCAGACAAACCTCAGTTGACACAACATGAGCTGGTTTGGACCTAGAAGGTAAATTCATAAATTCATTGTGCAAATAAACTCCTCCCTCACCCTTAGACTAAAATGACCGTGTAGCTCTTGTATGCCCAAATTTGGAGCATCAGAGGGATTACAGTTAGTGATGTGGGCCTCCTTTGTTCTCTCATTTACTGTCTGCCTTTGTTCTCATTGATGTTGCCAAAACACAGGCTTTTTAAAAAAATTATTTTGCAATGTGTAGCCAAGAAAATTTTGGTTTACCAAAATAGTATGCTGAAAGTAAAATGTAGCTGTCTAGGTGCATTAGTTTTACACAGTGTCAATTAAAGCATGTAGGGTGTTTTAGGTATTTGGAATTCAAATCAAGAAACAAGAATTTAGATCAGTTGAAATAGAATTTTTCAAAGTTTTATCGAGGAAAAAAATAATGCTTATTCTTCCTGACTTGCTAGAATAGGATGCTAAACAACAGACCTTCATCCAGAATATATTTAATTTGCTTTCTGAAAAAAAAAACTTACTGGGAAAACATAATTTCAGAGCACCATGCCTACTGAAAAACCGCATGAGAGTGCTTACCTCCCCATGAAGGGTTAGTTAATGGTAGTATCATGCTCAAGATGCACAGTCAGGAAGGAGCTGTGGTGATTGCCCCCACATCCTTGAACAAAAATCCCTGCTACTCTCAAGAAATGTTACATTATAAGCTTTCAAAAGATATAAAGCATACAGCTGGGCAATTTGCAGTGGTCCCTTTATCTTTGATAGAGGACACATCTAGCTAATCCCAAGGGAGTTGGAGAAGTCATATGCAGACACATTGGCGGCTGCATTTCTTATCCTCTTTTATTGTGCTTCTTCCTGCTTTCCTGTATGCATTTGTTTCCTTCTTGCGAGGATGAGAAGGGAGGGAACAGACTGAGTTTCCCTCTGTCTTTCGAGGCACCACTGACCATCAAAAACCTAGAGAACACCTTGTCCAATAGTGACGGGCAAATTAAAAACACCCTAAACTTCTGCAGTTTTAAATCTGACCTTGGGTTCTGTACTGAAATAAATATAAACCAAAACTCAGAACTACAGGAATGATTACACAACCATGCCCACAGCGAGGAGATTGGTATGGCCAAAAATTCTCAAGGCCTGAATAATTAAGATGTCAACATGATTTCAAGATTCTGGAAGCGTATAAGACACGAAACTGTGAAAATCTTTTTGCGTGTATATATGCTGGAAATAATGCATAGGAATGTCTTATTCCATTTATAAGAGTCTTTTACACACAGTGTAACAATGTCTGATTCAAAGACCAAGATTTGTCTGAGTGTCCTTAATAAAGGAAATAGATAGTAATGGTAAAGTTATAGAGTGAACAAGGTAATTGTTCACGTCTAAGAAGTGAACCAGGTCCACATTTGAGTTGTTGCCTTTGGTCCTAATCAAGAGTACAAGTGAGTCTTTCTCAAGTTATTTACGGTATGGCAGAAAACTTGTAAATTTGCATGAACTGTAAGTAAGGACTTTATACAGCTGGACATGGGGCTGGCCTGCACTATACAGAAAACATGAACCAGCCCAGCCCTTCAGCCTGGCATCTGGAGGGCAGGTGGATTACCATTAGAGGTCCCCAACGACCTTCAATGCATTCATGCAACCGGACTGAGGCCTCAATGCCTACCTCTGAGGTGGTGAGTGTATAGTGCTGTCCCACTCTGCCCTTTTTAAGATAATAAAAGAGCACTTAAATGGAATTAACCTCACGACTGAGTTTTAGTCAGTTTACACCAGGTCAGACTGGTGAACTGTCTTATGCCCCTTGTCAAATTTCCTTGTTTCACATGACAACAGGCAAAATAAGTGTCCGGATTTTTTTCCAAGTAAAAAGAAATGTAGAGGCTTAGAGAACAGGAAAGCTAGAGTTTGGGGAGAGATAAATTTTAGTGAATAAAAATACATATCCCTATATATAATGTACCCTGAAATGTATGAAGTAAAATCCATTTTAACCCTAGTCGTGTCCACATTAGCCCATATCCTCACTATTAACTTAGTCTTTAATGTCATTATTCACATGATTTTTCCTGCAATGTGATTATTAGCATGCAGCTTTTTAGACAGAATTGGGATTACTTGCTGAAATGTTCAGAGAAGCTGTCCAGTTACACTGGATGCTAGCTGGAGCAATATTTTGTGCCAGCATTTGTGGACACATATAAAATACGTCCTCTATTAAAACAGATGCAAGTGATTGCAATTTAATGCTACTCAAGTATAACTAATTAAATAGTTTAATTAGCTAATAAGGCTTATATTGAAATGAGCAGTGCTTGATGAAATGGACAGAAATGCTGAACACTGTATTTACATTGCATTACATAGGACAACGTTTGAAAACAAGTTCCACTTTCCTACTAAAGTAGTTACATAAACAAAAGGGGTTTTATTTTGTATTTTCTATAACCATATTTGCTTTGTTAATTACTCTGTACACATAGCGGCTGTACATGCAATGAATAGATAAGATCAGATTACCTTGGCTGTAGCAGAGATGAACACGCTGGTGTTCACACCCTGTTTGAAAGGAGAGAATGGAGAAAGGTGGAGGGTCATCATGTGGTGTACCAGAGCAGTGGTACTTTTTGTGGGTCAGTAAGGGAGAAATTTTACTTCTAACGCTTAAAGTAAGTTTATCTTTCCTGATATTTAAGTGAAAACCTCTACTACCTCAGGTTTTAGACTTTGCAAAGTTATTATAAGTGTAAACGGAGTGCATTGTCTCTATATGCACAGCTGACAGACCGTCATCTCTACCTGATGAGGAGATGTACCTTGACATTGGTCCATCTACCCTCCCCATGCAAGATTGCAGGTTTATACCATCCCAGGGTTGTGTTATTTTCAGCTGTTTGTTGAAAAGTAAATAAAACACATTCCGAGATAGTATTTTTCTCTTATTTTTTTATTATTATTACAATTAGTGGCTGGATTCATATTCCAGGGATCCTGAAACAATTAATCTGAGAACTGTGTTGATTCACGCAGTTTGGGGGATGTATTTAATTGTCATTCTTTTGCTGTGCAAATGAGATCTACAAAAATGTACGTAATAGACAATATAAATATTTCTAAATATTGGCTAATCAGAATGATTTGTGTCAGGAATCCAATTCACAACTTGCAATTAATATCCTGTTTACCAATTCATGCTAAAATAAACACTAATTATGGCACATGTTTGCTTCATAAACGCTTTGGTTTAGGTTGTTAAGAAATGCTTTGTGTAACCTGACTGGTTTTTATTTTGCAAATCAATTGCACAACTGCTCGGTCCCATAGAGAAGGCAAAGCTATGCCACACATGGTGGCTAAACAGCACATGAATTAAACTCCATATAAGCAAATTTCTTTGTAAGTAATTTATATTGTATGGTAAACTTGTATCCAACTAGAACAGCAAATTAAAACATTAATCACATCTGTAAAATTTAAGGCCTTGTGCATACAGAAAAAATATTAGGGAAATACATTTTCCTGTATTGCTGAAATAAATATTCCACATATGGAAGCCAGTCTAATCCTTCTCATTATAGTGTGGATGAAGATGAACATTAAGCCCATATAACATTTCTTTCAGAATTAGTCGATAGCTCATTTTAGTAGGTAGCACATATTTCCAAACCTGAAATACCCACATTCAATCAGATTTGCAGTCTCTTTCCCTTTGCTGCTGAAGCTTTTCATCACTGTTAGGTAACCACTGTGATTATTCCATATCACATACTGATGAGAAGGCAGAACAAGCTCTCTCCCCAGCGCTGAGCAGGTTGTAAGCTGTGGCAAACTAACTTGCTCTGAAATTATCAAGTGTTCCAGCACTCCTTAGCATTACTAACATAGGCAGCCTGCCAGCCCCCTCTCCAACATCCAAATCGTCTTCCTCCCTTAACCACATTTTTATCCATCTGCTGCACAAAGCAGCCCACATGCTTTGACTTACTCCCGTATTTGAGTACAATGTGAGTTTCCTTTCGATCTAAGCCTTTCTGTGCTATTTCATCAAACGTGGTAGCCTCCGTGGATGGTTACCTAATTATCACTAGGGCATGGAATTTAAGCGCAATAAGTAACACTGGCTTTATCACCTTATTACTTAATACCTTAATATCATATTACTGTTTTCATCGATGACTGAAAACAGCCTGGACCCTCCTGTCCATCTCGTAAGCACATGGGGATCCAAAATACAAAAAAGACCCACTCCCTTGCACGTGAATGGGAGATGTAGCACACACTTGATGATACTCAGTAAGGAGTGATTAAAGTGCAGTTCCTCTGGTCCCCTCCCATTTGCCGTTTCTACCTCAAATAAAAGGACACAGAGCCCAGGCTGGGTATGAGGAAGAGACAGCTAAGTTCAGGTCCTTGGCAGTTCATTTCTGAAGGGGAGCCAGGTACCCATCTGACAGCAGCTGGGGTCTCTTCACCGGTCCTGTGACTTGCCTTAATTCGTTCAGCAATAAGAAGCTGTTGCAGACAGCTGCAACTGACCCACCCTTTGTTTCCCCCATGAAAAATTATATTTATTTGACTTTGGTTTGACTTTGAATCCACCTGTATGCTTTCATTCAGTGACTGCTTTCACTCCCAGGGTGTTCTGATCTTTGTTATTGTGTGCAGTGATCAGTCCGTGGAGTCCAAGAAAAATCAAGAAAATTATATAGTTAACATGCCCTTGCTTGCCTGAGAGTGGGGAAGATACATTCCGTAAGTAATATTTGGAGGTATTATTTAGGAAAATAAACATTTCCAATTTCTTTTGTCCAATTACTATTGGAACGGGTCCAGCAGAGGGCCACGAAGATGCTCAGAGGGCTGGAGCACCTCTCTTATGAGGACAGGCTGAGACAGTTGGGGTTGTTCAGCCTGGAGAAGAGAAGGCTCCAGGGAGGCCTTATAGCAGCCTTCCAGTACCTACAGGGGGCCTACAGGAGAGATGGGGAGGGACTCTTTATCAGGGAGTGTAATGATAGGACACGGGGTAATGGCCTCAAATTGAAAGAGGGGAGATTTAGATTGGATATCAGGAAAAAATTCTTTACTGTAAGGGTGGAGAGACACTGGAAGAGGCTGCCCAGAGAAGTTGTCAATGCCCCACCCCTGGAGGTGTTCAAGGCCAGGCTGGATGGGGCTTTGAGCAGCCTGGTCTAGTGGGAGGTGTCCCTGCCCATGGCAGGGGGGTGGAACCAGATGATCTTTAAGGTCCCTTCCAACTTGAACCATTCTGTGATTCTGGTGATTCTGTGTAAGTTTTTTCTTTAAAACAAATTTAAAATTACTGATGCTGAAATGATGATTGGATATTAACTTTAGAGAAAGTCACAAGAGAAAATTCTTCTCCTCTCAAAAATGCAAACTGATAAATCAGTATGGATTTATTTACAGAGTTCTGCCCATACATGTGAATTGCCATTTGTTATTTTAATAGTTGGATGTGCGTACATTATTGCAAAAAACATGAAAGATTATCTTTTTGAAGTTACCATGTTTTTTTCAAAGGAACATATTTTTAAGGTGGCATCTAGGCAGGATGTATTTTTAAAGTAGAATTAGGAGAGAGATACCTAGTGGGACTGTGAAAAGTATGCTAAATTCCTATTTCAAATTAAAATTAACAGATGTTGTCTCCCTAAAGACTATAGAAAAATTTGCTAGGTACCTCTCTCACCATCAGAAACTTAAAGACTCACAAGACTCTTGCAAAGGCCCCAAATCATTTAGGGTTTTTTTCTTTCTTTCCTTCTTTCTTTCTTTCTTTTTTTTTTTTTTTTCCCCACAAAGCAATGCAAAGTAGACTTCACCATGTTCCTGTCTGGGGTGGAATACCAGATTGCTTACCTGGAGTCCAGTCCTGTAATCAAAGATTACCAAGTATAAAACATATAATACACAAGGATTTATGAAACATCTCCATCGCACTGTAAGGACCATAAACAATCTGTTTAACCAGCTCAAAACTAGTCCAGCTGGGACTAGCCTGTTGCTGCTTTGCCCTCAGCAGTGATGCTGTTAACAGTTTCATGCCTTGGGTGAAGAACCCAATGTATGAATGCCATCTTTTCCTGACTGTGGCTTCAGGTATGATCTGTAGAGGCAAGTGTTTCTGCTTGAGGAGCCTCTCATTGCCTTCGGTTCTGAACTGCTGACCCAGTGAGATCCAGCTGCAGCCAATAATTCCTACATGTATCTCTGTACCACCGAGATTTCAAGAATACTGCTCGTGTGGAAGAGCTGTACCTTTTGCAAGACTCTGAAGGATCAGGATTTGGTTTATTGTTTTGCTATGTTGTACCACATAAATACTGCTAATGTTCTGTTTAAAAGTTGTGTTTAATAAAGGAAATGCAAAATTAATTACTTTTCTTCCTTTTATCTCATGTGCTCCTGCACTCATTTACCCTGACACTTTGTCGGTAATGTACAAACAGTGATGTGCACACAGATGGGATGGTTGGTGCCTCTTTAAATCCAGCAACAGTCTGTGAACCAAACAGCAACAGGAAGGCAAACACCAACCATGTTATGATTAATCTGATTGACTAACCACTCATTTCAGTATTTTACTACAGCTGTATTTCACTGTCTGTATAGTAACTTATCCAGGTGGGTGTCACAAGGGATAGGACAAGAGGAAACAGCCTCAAGTTACACCAGGGAAGGCTTAGGCTGGATATTAGGAAAAACTTCTTCACCGAAAGGGTTGTCAAGCACTGGAACAGGCTGCCCAGGGAAGTGGCCGAGTCACCACCCCAGGAAGTATTTAAAAGACATGATTTAGTGGTCAACTTGCCAGTGCTAGGTTAGTGGTTGGACTTGATGATCTTAAAGGCTTTTCCCAACCTAAAAAATTCTATGATTCTATGACATTGGAAAGTAGAAAGTGAAATCACCTCCAGAGTAGGATAAGTCTTCCAAGGCGCCAACTCAGAAGGGTGCAAAGGGTGCCTTGGTAGCTTTGAGGGGTAGTGCCATTGCCCGGTGTAATGTGAAGTGAACATCTTTCTGACTTGTTATTTCTTCTGTGCCCCAAAGTTGTGATTCTCAGAGATCTGCATTGACCTACCATTCTCATCCCCTGCTGTTTCAGCAGGCAATCACAAACATTTTAACTGACATTTGCATGCTCAGTGGTAAATAAGCTGTTCCCATGAGCACTTGTGCACTTGCTCAGTTTCACTATTATAGTAATTCCACCGGTAGTCCACTCACCCTGGTGTAATTAAGCCTCTACAACAGTGTTGGAGAAACTGAATAGCGCTCTCTGAAAGTCATCTGGAAAGATGCAACTTCCAGTGCAACCCTGTCCCACTGCTCTGGGGCTGGCAGCTTTTGGATCCCAGTTATCATAACATAAATTTTATTTTATTCCCCTTTTGAGTTTATGAGAGCTCTTTAAATTTAAGTCTAAGATGCTTTTGAGCCTGGGTCTAACGTTGGACTTTTAAAAAGCGTATTCCACACAATTGCCCCATCAAACTCCTGAGTACATTGACCACTATTACCACTGTACAACATAGGCACCCCCTGACTTCTAGCTGACTACGTGGCTGTTAGACATAAATATCTTCATACTGGTACTTAGAAGAAAACATATGATAAAATAAATTAATAGGAATGAAAATAAAATAGAGCCCTGAATTTCAAAGATAAGACAGGGCGCAGGGCTACTGCTAATAAATTGAAATTACTATTTTTGATGAAGGTCAGACTCCTTTTGTTTGAGGATCCCTACAAATAACTGTTTCCACACCAAAAAGTATTATATTTTATCCTAAAAGATAGGCATCTATCTTCTCAGTGGATTTCCATGCCAAAATTTATGCTAGGAATTTTATTTAGAATGCGATAATAAAACCCCAAAAGCATGCCCCCTTCCTGTCTCAAAGAAGGTGTATTTCGTGCTGACAGTGCAGAGTTAAAAAAAAATAACACTTTTCTGAAATCCTTGATCATTTGGATAGCCCAGAATATTTGATGCCATCACTGAGGCTCCTCCTAATATGTACACATTACTAGTTGCTTCTATGATGCATCTACAAACAACAAAAGACAAACCTCTTTTGTTTATGACCAGCAATATGTGTTTTGCTTTGCTGGCTTTGTCATGCTACCCTCCCCCCAAAATTAAAATACCGTAAGGTTTAAAAGAAGTTTTCACAGTGTCAGAGCTGAGGTGATTTTTCCTTTGGCATGGAATGAACATTAATTATTTTTCAATGACACAAACTTATTAACAGGAGGGGTTAATAAAAACAGTAAGTTTAGCGAATTTAAATTCCTTTGGCAAAATGCTCATATTCATAAACTGGATACTCAACTTTGGAAACAGCGCAGATGCAGTAGGCATGAATACTATCTTATTTAAATGTCTGTATTAAGCACAACCACTCTCTGCTAAAAATGGGGAAAAAACAAACAAGTCATATTCATCAAAGTAATTGTGTAGGTACTTTCAGTACCAAAATGCCTAGAATGAAAGATTGAACTGCTAACGGCAGCAGTGACAGCCATGAATCATGGTAGGCTACTTCGGGGCCTTTACCACCATAAAACAAAAGATGTAGATGAAAAATGCTGCAATTAAGTGATTTGATTTCTGCCCCCTTTTTCCTACTGCATTCGTGCATGGCTGCACAGCAAAGATTGATGGGAAAAATTACTCTACGTGATCTCTGACAGAGCCTTGGAACAATTCTATAAGGGGGAAACATACAAATCAAACCAGCTTTCTTGTATTCAAACAAAATAATACATATAAAGCAAATACTTTAGCCTATATCCAAAGCACCAACATTTGCATGCACACATAAATTTTTGAGAAATGCTCTGCTATCAAAACCAAACTCATGGATTTTCCAGCTAGTTGGGTAATACTGATATTTGTTTAAATAAATATTCAATCAGTACTACTGAGTGGCATCCTAAATATGTTTGTGCAGTGAGAAGAACAAATTGCACATACAAATTTATGGAGCTAAAATGTTCTTATTTTTTATATCAATATGTTATTAATAAAATACTCTCAAAATAAGATAATAAGAAAATCTTCCTGCATATTAGACTCCACTATCATTACCATCATTTAAATGGACATTTTCAATGGCCATTTATAAGTGAGTTCAGAGCAAGCATATAAAGGATTTATATCGGTGGTACTTGTGTAGAGGGAAAACGTTATAATATGGCTGACATATACTTTAAAATATGCTAAATGTGCAAAAGGCATTGGATAAAATAAACAAGCAATGTTAATGCAAATGGGAGGTGACTGTTTCTACCGTAGCCTGCTCTACTGATATTATGTGAGATTTATTTCCTGATGAGAGAGTAAAGACCACACAGATCCAGCCCACTGTAAAAAATGTGCGGTTGATTTTGCTCAAATATACACAATGGAATCAACTCACCGAAAAAAAAAAGATGCGTAGAGACTTGACTCCATTATGCATAGTAAAGCAGACACCGAACAGACCGACTAGGGCATTGGTAATTAAAGGTAGGTCTTTTTGCCCAAGACCTAATGTTGCATTATGCGTAAAAGAAATCCTGCTGCAGTCCCCTTTCCAATGTCTGGCAATATTTTTTTATTTTGATATGTATTTTTTTCCCTATATTGAACACTTCTTTCCCAGAGATTCTGTTTATCCGCAGTGCATAAGATCATATATTTTGTTTCTGCATGTAGCTGACTTATTCAACTTTAGATTTTTTTTTTCCTTTTTCTGATAAGCAGGTACAAGCCTCCTGAGGTTGAGACTTCATATACATAAGCCTCTCCACCCTCAGCAGCTTTCTGCCTGATTTATGGAGACCTACAAACCATCCTCCATGACTAGAGAAGCAACTTTTTCATTTTCAAAGTTAATCCAGTTCTAGGATGAATTAACTGCTGCATAACAGCCTGACAGCTAGATTGTGCTTTTATCCAGCTAGCTAGCATTCCCTATAACTTCTTATCCTGTAAAATAAACATTAAGAGCTTTGGCCTCCTGATTGCTTACTATTGATCACTTTTATAACCCAGGACACCTTATCTTCTTTCAGCGTTTTACAGTATCATTAACTGTAAAAGGAGAGTGAGTTTCTTCTGCCAGCCTATTTTTGTATGAGGAGTTAGCACAGCCAGAAAAAAAGAGCTGATAGTCATTTTGTGGTGGCTTACACAGCTGGTATGGCTCATTAGGTCCACCCTGGCAACAGTGGAAGGGAAAATAGCCTTTTGGGACAGGAGGATGGGGTCTAAGAAGACCTTTGAGAAAAGGCAAGGTGCATCTGGATGAGAGGATTATATTGCAAGAGGTACCTGTTTGCTTTTATCTTTTGGGCCAGTATTCAAAGCAAACCTTAGGAATCTCTTAGGCTGCAAACTCTTGGAGGCAGGAGCCAGAGTTTATTATAAAAGATGCTGAAGGTCAGTGCTGTTTCTTGGACTTTACTGCTTCATGAATATTAAATAGCTTATACTTAATGCAATATTTGTGATTAAGCATAGGATATTCTACATCAAGTTATTTTAATTTAGCATTTTGGGAAAGCAGAAAGAGCGGCTGGCTTAAGTTCATGACTCTGCAGTTGTCTCCGCTCATGGATCAGTAGGCAGCAGGTAGCAGCCCTCATTGCCCAATTGTCCCATCCAAAAGAGGAAAGGGAGAAGGAATAAAAATGGGAAAGAGAAAAGGTGAAAATGTGTTTTTCCCTCAGTGTTTCACAAAACAGAAACCTTGTGCTCCATGCAGCAATTGAAGAAAATCTGCAAAGATCAACCTGGCATCGTCCACCTCTGTGTGCGCCTCTGGGGAAAGGAGACATGAACCAACCTGAGGGGGCTGGGAGACATTCCTCAGGAGTCAGACAGTTTTGGCAATCAAGGAAAGCAAGTGGCTGTTATCTTGCTACACCCATCGTTTTAAAGAGTGACAACCTTGTTTTAGCAGTAAAAAGGTACATCAACTGCATTTGCATTTGTTTCTGAGAGCACCACTCCAAAAGGCAGAGGAGTTGAGAGGAATCCACACTGTGTTGGAAAGTGTGAAAAAATAGATGTGACGTGCCAGAAGCACAGGTCAGCAAAGCTGGATAAAGGAGAGGAAGAGGCTCTGAAACGAAAGGAAGAAGGAGAGGGTGAAAGAAGGAGGAGGTAAATTTCCCTGAGGCCTGTGCAGGGTAGGAGGGCTGCTGCTGGGAGTGGGGCTGAGAGCCCGCCGGGAGGTTTGCTCCCAGGTACCATTGCTCTAAAATGCTATTTAACTTTTTATTTACCACTTGTGACTTTGCCTTTAATCTCATGGCATGAGATCTCATGGCAAGTCCATATGTTTTTCCATTTACCATGTTTGAATTTAAGAAGAAATGATGAATTAAAGAAGAAACAGGAACTTAAGCGTGTAGATGGCGTACCTGGCGTATTCAGTCTCTTCAGAGGAAGTCAGAGTAGTGTGATAAGGACTCACCTCACCAAATGTTTAGGGTTGAAAAGCATCTCCTTTCAAAGCACAGGGACAAGTGCAGTGACTGTTGTGGCCACATGCTGGTTTGGGGAAGACATTTCCTCCTGCACACACAGGCTAGGTACCCTCTTGTAAAGAGCGGTAGGATGTGGGAGGACACCTCACGTCCAGCAGCAAACCCCAAAGCGCTACAGCGCTTACTCACAGTAGGTTTTACAAACGCATGTAATTGTCTGATGCCTTAAAGTGGGTACCAATGTACTGTAACAGTAAAATACAGAATTTTTAAACAGCTCATGTTAAATCCAGAGTAGGTTGTTAGCTTCACGTATCTTGAAGTACTTACTTCACGATCTTGAAGTACTATGTTATTTCACTGTTTGGTCATTGTCCTCTGTTATGCATCTCAATGCCTGGTTGTATGTTGTATGCTCTATTTCTTATTTGAACCTTGCACAGCACAATGATGAGGGCTTCCACTTGTGATTATACAAATAATAAGTAATAGTAATAAGAATTCAGATTTCTCTCAACCTGCCTGTCAGTCAAGAAACTGGTAGTTTTGCAAGTCAGATGTTAGTGCGTAAATTTTACTTAGAATGAGTTAGAGATTAAGAAACTTAAATTTAGGTATTTACCTGTAGATTTTTGCAAGTGTAGGTGTGCGAGTTCCCATTATACAGTCAACAGAGATCTACTAAATTCATTTGACAGAAGTACAACATTTGAAGTTCTTCCAGAGACTGTCTGTCATCTGGAATACATTGTCAACTGGTTTCATTACAATCTGTATGTGTGCACTGACATACACTGCTTCAAAAAAAAAAAAATAAAAAATAAATTAAAAAAAATCAAAAAGATAAGAAAAACTGATTTTCCAGCTATGACCCCTTTATCACAAAGGAATTCACATACATACCTGAGGTCGATCCCACATCTCCCTTATCAAGAGAGCATGATTTTAAAAGGTCTCATCACGGACAGTTGGATAAATATTCGGAAGCCTCGTGTTCATGCACAGACTTTTGCCTTATGCATTCTAGTACTTTGGGAACAATATAGAGTGATAGGGGCCCACACAAATGATACATATACCTCTATTGATATATTGCAGGTTTAATGGAAAACTACCGAGATCAGAAGTGAGTTACATTCAGCAAGGCTGATATAAAAAAGAGATGCCTGGATCAGGAGTCAATCCCAATTTAACATAGCACATAAGAAAAGGCTATTCTTGTTACATTATCTCTTCTATAATACTGCGGTAGGCTGGAGGAAAATGTTAAACAGCACGGCAGGAAAGCAGATAGACTATTAAATAAATATCCTGTAACTATTTAATTAACCATTTAATTAAGCCTTTCTGCTTTACCTTTTGATTTATCCATAGTTCCATGAGAATGAAACAGTAGTGATGTTACTCTCAGAAGAACCACCAGATAGCATGGCAATGGCAATATAGAAATTATAACTTTGCTTTCTTTTTTAATGAAACATGCCTTCCAAATAGCTTTTACATTTGATTATTTTCTGATATAATTTCCTTAGGAGTCATCTTTTTTTAAAATAAAACATTTAAATTTTTTTCAGTGTTACATAGGTGTGTCTTTGGTGTTGGGAGCCTTGCTTGTGGAAGATGTTGAGCTAGTGCACTAAGAAAGAAAAGTGTTGGCCACTGGAGCACGGCCACTAAATCCAGCCTAGCGCATGGCACACGGTTATAGGCACTGACTCAGCACTAATCAAAATGCTTTCATGTGTGGGCATTCTGGGAAAGTGAGGAGGAATCACACCCTCTCTCATTAGGTAAATGAAGACCTAAAGACACTCATTGTGGCTACAGAGCTACATTTGGAATAATAAAATCTACTATGCAAGCAGTTCATCACACAATATGCGATTTTGAGCAGTCTCTCTGGGGAAAAATACCCCCTGCATCTTATAATTAAAAAGCTATTTAACAATGTAAAAATACAAATATTCCCAAATCAAGTTTCAGCCAAATATCCTGTACATTTCCTCTCCCATCAGCCTAATTCAAAACATGGATATCAGAGACAGCAACGGTCCTGTGTTTACACCACACAGCACTACAGAGAGATGATCACTTAGCTTTTGTTTTGGTTCCAATTCATTTTTTCAAGAAGCATAATTAAAAACTGCATTAATGCCACCAATTATGGCCTCCAAGGGACCAGAAACCCCATGTTACTATGTGATGGAACACAACTGAGCTGCAAACATCCATTTGCCATTATAATACTCATTAATCCTGCCAAATACAACTCATTATGAGACTTCAAGAAAATCATCTCATAGGCAAACACAGCACAGAATCTATCTGTCACTGCATTCCTCACAGCACAAGTTGCAGGGGTGGAAATTGTTCAATGTAACTAATTTATGAAGCTGCAAACTAACCATTTATTTCTGACACAAACCAGGAGGTGTCTGAAAATGTACAAGGACTACTTTACTGCTGGAACATCCCTTTAGTTGTGACTTCTTCAAAAGTGAATGTGTTCAATAGAAGGTGAAGAAAGCACTGTGAAAAAAGGGACAACTCACTTGAATGTTTGCTCAAAACAGTGTTTTTTCTAAGGTCAAAATGAATTAGTCTTTTCTCCCTTATTTACATTTTTTTCTTATGACTTTGGGCAAGTGTTGGGAAGAAAGCAGACAGAAAGACGCAAACACAACACCTCACTGTCTTGCTGAGAAGCGATACCAAATCAACCGTCTTTTAGTATTCCAAGTTACTATTGTTTAGTACTATTATTTAGTTATACCATTATTTACCTAGAATGGTTTTAGTGTTATTTTGTGGTATCTATTTTGTAGTATCATTTTGCAAATTTCAGGAAGCGTAAAAACTTCTGATTAACAGGAAAAAACAGAAAAAAAAGGCATATAAGAATGTATCCAAAGTCTAATCCAAAATCCTTTGTTCTGAAGACTGACTGGATAATCATCAAAAGGAATTCTGCAGACTTGCTGAGCTTTAGACACAGCTACTATAACAGGAGCCATTATAACATGAATACTCCAGTTTACTAGCAGGACTCTCACGGCCATGTCTTGAAACAGTCACCGAAACCCCTGTGATTTCCACAGCTGTCTGCACCTGAAGTAGTACCGCATTATTTGGTAACTTCAACAATTTGGTAAATAAGTGCCAGGAATTCAGCAAGACATTTCCTGATGTAAATTGTAAAATATTCTGAAAATTGCAAGATACTTCACTTATTAAACAAAATAGTTGCTATTCAGCAATGGTTCATATACTTATTTTTTCTCTTGTGAGTCATTTATTCTGTAAAACTTACAAAACTAAAATGAATCGTGGTGCCTCAAAAATATGTATTGTCTGTTTTATACTTAGATGACATCAGACAGCTAGAGCTGAATGCTCTAATTTTCTTGCGGGAGAAGTAACAGAGAGCTGTCCCAAAAGCAAACCATTCATGAATGGATCCATCTCTTTGGCCCACTGACAGAAATGGGGTAGGACAGGAAGCCTTTCACAGAAATGAGACAATTCCTTCATTAAAGGTCATGCTTCTCCAAAAGAGGTACTGGAATTTCTCTTTGAACTGGATTCAGTGCCAGAATCTTTCAGTATTTCCATTTTCCTGTGTGCAAAAATACTGTCCAGATTGCAAGGATGTGTTCAGTTTTTCGGGCTGTCCACTTGAAAAGCTTTGAGAAAAAGTTGACGTATTCAAAAGAAGAGGTTGCTTGAGGAAGAGGGATGCATACTGAAAGAACAGTGGACAGGTGGAGAGTTCCTTTAGCATACCAGCTGTCTTCAGCTGTGTTGTAGAAAACTTGATTCCGTTCAGAAAATGTTTTCATATTTTTTTCTTATGCAGACCGAAGGGATTCTTTGATTCACAACACTGTATTTTTTTGAGTGTGTAGAATGCTATAATTTTTTTTATATTTTTTCAAAATTTCAGAACAGAACATTTCTGGGCTGAGTAGAAAAAAAAAAAAAACAATAGCAAAAAGAAAAGCTATACCTTACAGATACTTACACAATTAAATGAGTTCCTTGGGGAATCTAAAATATCCTCGCTCTTTGATGTCTGAAGTCAGGATTAGTGAAATCCAGACTCCAGAAAATTTAAAGATAATATAGTCCTTCTCTTTTTAAAATAGCTCTTTGAGGTCAAGTTTAAAACTCATGTAGAGAAAAGAGAGTCTTAAAGGAAGTGTCATGAAATTCAGCATGCTCGGCATCTCTGAGGTTAACATTAATTTCGAACAATACCTTGTTCCATTTAAAAGTGAGAGATTGTTACAACAATGTGTTTTCAATTCTAACCAAAGTTATGATAATAAGAAAAGTAATTCTGCAGAGTACATCTGGCGATGCAGCCACCTGTGTTATAATAAAAAGCTATAAACCTCTCTAGGTGCTTGTTCTGCATCAGGCTGTTTGACTGTTACAAATGTAATCTCTCCGGGGCAGGGACTCCATCTTGTTCAACAAATTCTCCCATTGTTCAATGCTGCATAGGTATACGGTGCTATGCAAATAAGTCAAGGCAACTGACAGGGGTATGGGTCTCAAAATTATATTTCTTTTCTTATCCAGATTTTGCTTCCTATTGTTTATTCATTCTGAGCATCCAGAGTCTTCCCACTTAGTACACAGGGGATGGATCTGAGCAAATAACTTTCTTTTATACAAATATGAATATATATAGAGAAATATATGTGTATATTAGTTATTCAAAGTCTTGTTTAATCGTATAAAAAAAAAAGTTCACAGTCCCAAATGAGGTTAGGCACACTTTTGGTAGGTAAGGCCAACCATGTATTTATCAACCAACCATGTATTTATGGATCGTCTCTCCCAGGGTCCCTACCTTGTTTCCCAGCTGCATCCCAGCATCAGGGCTTTGCTCAGTAGCCCAGGCAGCTAATGATTTCCTCTGTGTGCCCTGTTGGTGCTCCATCTACATAAAAGAGAGTCTTTGACACAGCAAGATCCTCACTTTCAACTTGTTTGAGCCCTTGCTGCTCAAACCGTTACCTGAAAATAAACATCTGCACAGTAATCCCTTCATATATATTTGAAGAAGAGTTTGGTAGCAATAGTCAACAGGAGTTTGAAAACCATTTAGCAAGTAATGGCTTCTTCTGAGCCTTGGAATATAGACTTTATAACTAAAGCTTATGAATGTCTGATTTCAGAAACGCTGAATCCTCTTACATCAGTGAAATAAGGAGAGCTGTAGTTGAGACACCCTAGAAAGCCTTTTGCTCATGATATAC
>NC_133898.1:87318535-87396287 GCF_964199755.1 Larus michahellis
ACTAATATTTAAAATGCTCTCTGTTCATAGAGTAATTGGCAGCTACAGCTTTATCCTTTTTACATAAATTCATCTCCTGGCATCTCCAGATTTAAGTATAGTTTCCCCTGGCCTACATCCTCACACTGCTTGCAACATCCTCCTTGATCTAAGTGAATGCAAAGTGAAGATAATTCACCTTTCTGTTCAGAATAACAGCAACATTTTAGTCATATTCCTCTTCAGTCTGTTCTGCTGCCACAAAACCAAAACTGAAGGTCAAAGAATGCATCAAAAGCATCCTGCTCTTCAGACTTCCTGGAAGTCTTCCTGGAAGACTATCTTCTTCAGATACACACTTATTAGGCACAGTATGGGAAATGGGACAAAGCAGGCCACTGAAAGTACACAGTGGCAGACCAGAAAAAAAAATACTTATAGCACATCCTCTTGCCTTTCTGCAAAGTGGTCCTGGTTTTTCTCAATGACCTCTACAGGTTTATTCAGTGTTATATCACATAATTAAAATGCCTTTTCTTCCAGATTTTCCTCACAATACCAGTTCGCAATCCATAACTGTACTCCTGCTCTTTACTACATTACCCTTCTGTCAACACCTTTGTTTTTAGCAAGTCCATTTGCGCTATTCATAGATGAAGTAAAGATAGTGCTGCAAAAAACTGAAAACAATTCTAGACCAAAATTGTGAGCTACATGTAGCTTTTGTGCTGTGCTTTAATCTGAGTCAGTCTGATTGCATGTAGTTTTTAATGCTGTTTCACTTCTTGCTGACATAGATCATCAATTTTTTTTAGCTAAATCTAATGCTAAATAATTACAAACTTTTCTAAGCAGCAAAATTCTGATGGATTTAATGCCTCAGGATTCTCTTCTCCGTGATATAAGGACAACACTCTTGTGTGGTATCTGGCTTCAGAAAATATAAGAGCCTAATACTTTATTAAGTTACAGTTCTGTGATACTTTCACTGTACTTCTATTGAACCAATCATATTCACCACCAGTATTCATTTTATGTGAAAAACTGAAATGTCCCATGAGTAAGTTCTGAGACCTTTTATGTGGTTACTGTTGCTAGGGAAACCACATCCTTGATATCCATGTGTCCAACATGTCAGTCTCGTTTTGCATCTAGCTATCCATGAGCCAAGGCTGCAGCATGGAGTAAAGAAAAAAGAGAAGAGAAAAACAAGACAAAAGAAGCTGAAAACTGTTTCCTATCAAAGTGTATTTGCATAGCTGTTGGAGTTAATTCTGGGTCCTTCTGTGTTACATCTGTCTTGGTTTTTGACAGACAATAGTTGCTTCCAATAGACTTAAAAGAACAGTCTGTAAAGCTGCAATAATCACCCCTCATCAAACAGCAAACTATATTCTGTGCTAATCATCATCAGGCAGGAAGTGGGTCCTTTCTGAAGTTCCAGTGAGGAAGATCAAGTCCAAATAATCATTCTTGAAAACACATTTTTTGCAATATTCCACAACACCAAAAATAAATTACTGGCACTGAAAATGGAATACAGTGCTTTCATTAATTTTAAAATTCATAATGAACTTAAAACAGACTTTTTTTTTCCATTTATGAATGTCCTCCCTCATCATCTTGTTTGCTAAACTTACGATGCAATATGTTTAATTTTAACGTACTGTAAAAACTTGTTTCCTTAAAGCCTAATGATAATGTTCTCATGACTGTCTAAATGCCTTGGAAGCATAAGACCAGTTATCTCAGCTTCTCAGAAAGCCAAGATATAGATTTTTGAGGGCATAAATCTCATCTGCGCGCTCCCCTCCTTGAAATTCAAAGACTAAGAGGCATTTAGGCCTTCAGAAATTTCCAGTTTTTTGTATGTGCCTACACTGACCAATGGAGCACTGCATCAAAGACAATGGAGCTCGCTCTAAAGAAGCAGCTGTATCTACAAGCAGAGTGAATGCCCTGAAGGAATACAACATAGCTGTGCCTTTCTGTCCTGCTCCTATCCCTAGCACAATTCCTTTATGAATAAGTGTCATTATTAAAAAAATAAAATAATATATATAGTAAGTTTTAGCCTGTTTTTCCTACTTCCAATTATTATCCTATGCTGTTTGGCTCTTCAGGCTCAAATATTGAATAAGATCTGTGTTGTGCCAGTTTTCAGTGAGGCTGTTACCATGGGCACATGCTTCAATGGTGTCCTCCTTTAGGGTCATAGCATCACAGGAAAATTCAGGTTGGAAGAGATCTCAGGAGGTCTCTAACTCAACCTTCAGCTCAAAGCAGGGTCAACTCTGATGTTAGGCCAGGTTGTTCAGGCCTGTGTCCCGCCAGGTCATGAAAACTTCCACGGGTGGAACTTGCCTCTCTGGGCAGCCTATTCTATTACTTTACTGTCTTCATGGTGAAAAAGTTTTTCCTTATCTACTCTCTTATTTCAGTTTAAGTCCTTGCCTTTCCTCTTCCAACCAATGTGCTGCTGTGAGGAGCCTGGCTCAATCTTCTTAATTATCTCCCCATATATACACCGGGGGCTGCTGATAGGGCTGCTGAAGCTACCTCTTCCCCACACTGGGCAAGTCAAGCTCCCCCAGTCTTCCTGATGCTTCAGCATCTTAGTGACGTCTTTCCTGTGCTGTGGGGCCCAAAACGGCACACACTACTATAAATGGCTGAAATATTTTAAAGTGGCTGCAGAAATCTTGTGATTAAGAAATAAAAAATGCCACAATATAATTTCTCTCTCATTCTTTCACTCTTATGTTGTGCTATAGGTCTGCCTGATCGTTAATTTAGGAGTCAGAACAAATTCCTTCTCTATCACTGCTAGCTGGTCTGAAGTGGCATGGAAAAAAGAAGATCTGGAATCCATCTATGGCAGCATTCTTCTATGAGGAGATGGCACAAGAATGTAAATTGAAACTGAAAACCAAAGGGGTAGCTCACAGAGACTGATCGCGAGTCCACCAAGGTAGGAACCTCTAACTTAGCACCAGGCTCCAAACAAATGCTTGGCATACTGCCATTAGTTGTAGCTTATTATACCCCTCCTTAAGTAGTAAACTAATGAAATTAAGCCCCATCAATTAAATCTCTCTCTCTGGCTCTTGTTCATTCATCTGCATAACCTCTTCAACCCTGTCCTAGGACATAGGGCCCCACACAGGACATGTGAGCCTCAGTGCTCACAGACACTGAAGCCAAAGATAATAAGCATGAGTGTTACACATATAAATAAATAACAAGAAAAGCAGTAATGGGTAAAATAACAGCACAGAACCGAATATTCTAACGTCAAATTATTGAGAGGATGTCGGAAGAAATAAATATAGAAAGAATATGACTACACAGAAAACAATGCATAGCTACTGATTTCCTAACAAGATTGGGAGGGCTTTCTTTTGTTTCTTATACCATTTGTTAGGACATGTAGTGCTATTCTCAGAAACAAACTAGCGGACTCTTGGTTTGACTGAATATAGTAATTCCTGGATTTCTATTTGAGGTAACTGTCTAACACACCTCTCCTAAAAGTGTGAGTACTTTAATTGGTTGGTATCTATCCATACTTCAAGAACATTCATTTACCAGAGGCAGTGTTAAAATACATTTTCTATCTCTAGCTGCACAGCATGATGCACAATGGTGTTTTACTCTGTGACTGGGACTCCTTGGCATTATGGTATTACGAATTGTACACCACAATAGTAAGGGCTTTACTGGTACATATTGTGCATAATCTTAGTTAAGTGAACATGAATTGAAATAGCTTTTAATTTTACAAGCACAGTCCTTGTTGACATGATCTCTATTGTATGAATCATTGCATTATGTAGTGTTTCAGTTAACTCACTTCTTTCTTTCTTTCTTTTTTTCCACAACACCTCAAGAAAGCATCCCCTTCCCAAGACTGTTTGCAGGCTTGTTTTCTCTTTTCAGCATGTATTTATGTGAAACCTTTTTCCATTGTACTTATGCAGGGGTTACACCTGGGGTGAATGATGTCGGCATATTCTCGGAGATTAGTATAACCTTCAAATTAAAGCGAGTGCAGATGCTTAGCCCCAAGTTCCTTCCAGGTTTCGCATTACTGAGAAAGATTATATGGGAACAAGGGCTGTTGAATAAGAAGTGGAGAAAGGCCTTCAGTGTCACAGAAATGTTAATATATGGCCAAATGGTCAAAAAGTGGATTATATTACAGTAGCAGAAAAGTTGTTTTCCGTTACAAACACAAAAAGGTTAGGAAAATAAATGCATCTGCTTTTAGAGGCTTAGAAACTATGTGCTAAGACCAAATTCTTTCTCTTTTTCGTGAGTGTGCCTTGAAATGCTGAATGAACATGAAGATCTCTTGCCCTATATCTAAGATGTTGGAAAATGTCCTCTAGAGGAAAAGTGACATGATATGGCAAACAGAGATGGGTAATAATTTAAAGATTTCACCTTGGCTGAAGTTATTTGAATAGGTTCGTACCTCACTGGAAGTTTCATTTTGAATATGAGACTTGAATAAAGCATTTCAACCCTATGTAGTCAGAAACATCATGTTTTCTTTCATATTTTATGTTAAAACTACAGATTTCCTTTGCTTCTCGGAAAAAACATAAAATAATCATGGACCTTGTACCATTAAGTAAATCCTTTTTGAGAGTTAAATTTGAATAATTTCTTTCCCACAGCTTTAAGTAAAAGCAAAACCTGTGTCCTATTTTTAAATGGAGTCTTTGCAAACTCTTTGGGTTATCTTACCCTTTGTAATAAAATTGGGGAGCCAGTGGTTTTGGTTTCATTCCAACTGGAATGCCTAGTGACCCTCTGCCAATTGAATTCCATCCAGCACTCCTACAGTAGTAAAATAATCAATAGCAATAGAAGTAATAGCTGAGTATCAAATTGAATAATGGTTTGTATTCTAACCTGATGACATCAGTATTCAATAATTCTTGAACCCTTCAACTCAGGCTGAAATTTTCAAACTTTTACTTTTGGCCAATATGCATGGGACTTTTTTTTCCAGATTTTTTTGTTTTGTTTGTTTGACTTTGCCTGTAGTTTTTGTCATCTTTTCTAAAGTTTGAAGGAGAAAAAAGGTTAGGCTTTTCCAGCATGTAAAAACTGAGAAAAGACACTCTTGACAGTAAACAATTACCATGACATTTTTTTTATAATCACTCTACAGCCAAAACAGCTGGGGGATGAAACTTTAAATTTGGCAGGAAAACAACACTAAGGAGAAGTGCTTTTGAGTGTTATGGAGAAAATTGGGTTTGATGTGATTTAGTTATACGCATTTGAAACTCCATGTACTGAGCATGTAACACTAGTTTCTCATTAAGTTTCACGGGTGCAGACTTCAATGGAGAATTATGTTAGTTAGATGCAAAAGTTTCACCCAGGGACATATTTATTTTGCATTATCTCAGAGAAAACCCCTCAGCCCTCTGCAGTGGGGCATTCTCCAGAAATATAGGGTCATGTCAGATAGATCTAGTTTAGCTTTACTCCAGAATGAAAATGCTTATAGGCCAAATTACTGTTGCTAATTCATATTATGATTTCAAGTACACTGTAACATCTCACTTTTGTACCTATTATTCACACGATGAGGTAGTGTGCTTCACTTCTCTCCTTTATTTGGGGGGTTTGGGTCTTTTAAAGAGCCACAGTTTTCAGCCATGAGAGCTATGCTTTGAAAGTTGCAATATTTTCGTCTTTTCAGACATATATCGTTCTCTGAATCCTGAAGTGTTCTTTTACATAAAACAGATTGCTCGAAGGCACACAGATGACTTTAAATATTTCTGCACTTCACAGTGAATTGCTCATTCACCTGAGTGTTTAACTATGTCAGTGTGTTCAACATTATCATATTTAATTGAATGGTTCAACAAGATAATATGCCAGTGCACACACAATTCAATGCATTATTGGCTCACAATAAATAAGGCAACTCTCAAATAAAACACAGGGGACTTAGCAAGAAGAAATTATGTATAAGTGAGAGAGACATGAATGCATTGAGGGTTTACTAAAGGCTGATAACATCAGTTTTTACAAATCTGTAAATTTGTAAAAAATAGGGCCATGGAAGAGAATGCATTTAAATACCATAATTAAGACAGAGAACTGCAGTCTCCAATCTTTCTACCTTGCCATTGGTCCATTTCATACCCTGACTTAAATGTGCAGAACATTTAAACTTACTCCTTTGATCTTTGAAGGTCCAAAGTTTTATGTTTTAAAGCCATTGGTCTCACTCGTTAAAGGTCCTTCTTAAAGGAGGATGCTGGTGTCAGCAATGCAGTTATTTTCTACTCTTCACTAGCAATCTGCACAGTCACTGCTTGCCCTGATGTAAGACCAATGCGGAACCAAAACCAAGAAAAAGGGATGCAAACAAATAATGCTAACAGAAACAATTCCTCATCACTTGGTGAAACCTTTGGAGAACTAGACTATGGACATTACTCACAGATATCTCTAGATCTCTGGAAAATAAAGCATAGTCCGTCAAAGTCTTCAGGCCAATAATTTAGGCTTAGACACTACAAAAGCAGGTTCTTTAACATAGATGAGCAGGAAAATTGTAATCAGGCTATTTAAGAAACTATTTCCTTTTCCATCCTTTCTACTGCACAAATGGATCATGTTCTTTCTCAGTTTAAAAATGACCAGGGAAGAGGAATTTTTCAGCTAAATACCAAGCCATCCTGAAATTACAAATGCTGCTTTTTGTCCTTGAGGTGGAATTTTTGGGTGTCTCGATCTGATTACCATCCAATACTTAAACTCCCTGGAAACACTACAGCTGCAACGGTCCAGCAGGATTTTTTTCCTCAGCAGGTTGCTGAAATGAGCAACTAGCTTCTGCATCAAAGTTGTGGAGATATGGAGGTCCTAAGCATGAATAAAGTGTCCAAAAAGATACTGCAATGATGTCACACAATTAAAGTACTGGGCTTGTGCATTTGAATTTCTGGCACAAAAAGATTATTTTTCCTGAAGGAAATAGATATTTTTCATCAAAAATAGGTTTTTTTGAAAGTCCTTTTTTGTCTCAAAACAGCTGTGATAGAAAAATCACAATAAAAGCCAGAAATAAGACATACACTATAATAAAACTGAGCATATGCCTGCAAATGCTCAGGGTCACAGCCACAGATAGTGTACAGGGATGTTCATGGCACATTTTTCCCTCTAGCAAGTGTTCATTTTATACCATTCTTTTTTGAATAGAAGGTGATTTTAAAACAAAACTTATTGCATATACAGACAAGAATAAGACATGCTAGGGCATGACTTGGTAGGCTGCTAGAGTGCTGCTTAGTCAGTCAAAGGCTCAACGACGAGATGTATGTGAGTTGAGTATGAACAGGGTACTGATGGGCACTGAGCTTCCTGCTCTGTTCTCTGCACACTTTGGGTGCCGCGTGTAAACCAGTCTACTGCAGACATGTATGTTTATATTTGTGTCTATAGATACTATTCCATGTCACCCAAGTCAGCTGTGCTGTGAAGTCTCCCTCTCTGTATACATATATAAGTGTATGTTCATAGGTGAGTACTTCAGCTGTAAGACTTGTTGGAACATTTCAAATGAAACCACTTCTGAGTACTTATAAGCAAAGTTTATTGAGCTCTACAAAATATTTACTGATGTTTTGATTCTCCTTTTTCATTATATAGTCATGGGCAAGTTCCTTCAAACAGCAGATTTAACACAGCCATATACAGCATTTTGCCACTGAAGTTCACCCTAATTCAATTTAGTTTCATAGGTCAGAATGGAGAATTGAGTTACCTTTTCAGATTTGACCACATCATATCATCTGCTGTTCGATGGGTTCATTTTGTGCTGCTGAATCTAAAATTCTACACATCAGAGAAACAATTTAGAGAATGTTTTTCCTATTTCACTCAAGAAAATCAAGCAATTGTTGCATTGCTATATTCTAGATTAATCTACACATCATATAAAATTCTGAAGTAATTTTTTTTCAATGTTATTAAGACAGAAAACACTGGAAGGAAATGTCTAATTATCAAATAAGCGAGATCTCAAAACAGCCTTTCAAGGGAACAACGCAAAAACTATCTACCTTTAAAAAGGATTGTGATCAACCTAAATTAAGGAATATGTTATGCTTGCAATAAAAGATGAAAAGATACATTGACATAAGAAGTTATTCTATACATATTCCTGCTGTGGATCATCTAATAGTCATGTATTAAGATTTTTATCATGCTCAAAAATCAATCGCAAAACTTGTATCTGTATGATACAGTTTTTTGTGAAACAGCTACCTTTAGCACTTAAATGCTCTATTGGTTATTTATCTGTAAGCCATGACAATCTTTTCCCTCTTTTCCACCATTTTCGTCTATTCTTCTTATCTTTATCTGTTTAAATAAGTAATTTCATACTTTGAACTGTATGTAGGTATGGATTCTGTATTAATTAAAAGTATGATCAACAATTTTTCAGTAATGCATTCAAAAGGATATAGTAGCCCCGTCCAAGCAAGTTAAAATCTGAACTAGAAAACATAACAGCTAATTTGAGCTACAGCCACCTATATAAAGAAAAACTCCTGGTTTTCCGACTTACTCATTTTCTTATCAGTCAATTTTACCATCACTTAGAATATTCAAAGTTTTAGCAGTGAGAATTCAGTTCAATGAATTAGATTATCATTAACCAGTCTGATGGGTGCATGACTCAAAATCTGTCACTGTCATCTTATTTTAACCCTGTAATTCCTCAGCTTTTCATTCATCTGATAGGTATTCTAGGAGGCGATTTGTAGATAGCACGTAAACCACTAAAAATTTGCTTATTATGCCATAGTGTTCACTACCTCTTTATCAGTTTTGAAATAATCGTCTACCTTAAGGTCTTAAAAACTAGATTAAAAACTTTTTTGGGGGATCCAAAAAGTGGACTTTTAGCTTAGAAGAGAAACTGATGAGGAGTTCTCCTCTTTAGCAGCTATAGTCCTTGTTCTGGACTGAAAACTGAGGTATCAAAGCAAAATGGTATATGGGATGGTAGTATTCTGCCTGTTGTTTCCAAAAATGCTGTCCTGGGTATGTCTGAAACATGGCTGGGTCTACAGCTGAGATCAGAGGATGCACTGAAAGGTGGGAACACATTATGTGTGTAGATATAGAAATGTTCCAGGCAGTTCCCACACTGCAGCTCATTCAAGAAATTAAATAAAAGTAGATGAGAGGAGTAAGGGAGAGGAATAAAATCAACTTCATAATCTAGGATTAGATGTGATTGATCATTGCTTTTGGTAGCCTGCTGGGCATTTTTGATGTTTTGTAGTAAATTAATAAATAAACAAGGCACTATCTCTCAAACTGAAATTTGGCAGAAGGCAGTTAGTCTGGATCAATTAATGTCAGAAAATGAAAATCATACAGTAACAACACACCTTTTTAAAGAACATTTAGTATGTGCAGCTTAAGCTTTTAAACAAGTCAAGAATTCCTGAGATAAAACAGATCTGATAACACCTTGTTTTAATTGAATTTATTATATTTTTAATATACATTGTAGATGACAGGTTCCCCTCTATTTAGTTGGTAGTGTTTTTGTCTCTCAAACAGGACTTGCAAATTAGCTGCTCTGAGCTACAGCCCAGAGCTGTAATTCACTTCAGCTGCAATTGCTGAAGTGACTTATTAAAAATATGTTACATAACAAACTTATTAATGGGAAGTAAGCAAAAGACATTTAAAGAGCTGAATGAAGTGGTCAAAACAGGTCTAGGTCAGTAACTCCAAAGTGATTTTTCTCCTTGTTATGGAATGGGACACCACCACCAGCCCGGGTGAAAAGCAATTCTAGACCACACCATGGCACTCGTATTTTCCAATATCAATACAAGGAATGATTGAGACAGCAAAGGGCAGGCAAAGGAAATTGCAGATTGCATTTTGAGATCTGTTTTCTGCCGGTGCAAAATCGTGGAATCAGCTGGTGAGAAGACAGCAGGTCTCTTCTCAAAGTAGCATATATAATCTACATCTTCAGTAAACCCAAATAATCTGTGGACAGGCACAATACCTATGCATGTAACATCATATTCACTTTAATACAAATAAAGTACTTAATACATAGGTTACACATTTTTAAGACTAAAAATATTTAGAGGTTTATATTAACATACTAGCTTATCCTCTTAGGACTATTGGAAGACAGAATTTGAAGAAAAGTTGGAATTTGCCTTCGTGGAAGCAATCCTGGATCAACCATGGAAAATATACATCATTAAGAACTCTTTCATTATGCATTAACAACATGTGGACATCTCCTTTGATCAGAAGCCTGAGTGCAAATCACCCTCATATCTAGGTTTTAGGTAATGCAAGCCCATGCTCCCTCTCTCTGAAAGAGTGAATTTCAGTCACTGTGAATTAAATGGATGACTAAGACTAACTTTTGTGGACACGCGGCAATAGAAAATCTATTTATGTCATTTCACACCTAAATAGGAGAGGGTGACAAGCCTGAAGTTAAGGGAGGAGCCCAGCACTTGCACAAAAGGAAGAAGCTTCACACATACAATGCCTGGCTGTTTAAGGATGTGGGTTACTTGCTTTTGAATGCCGTCCCAACACTGTTGTTCCTCTCTTGCTAGAGGATGTCAAAGTGATGTCGTGCAGAAACATTTCCATTCTTGAGAAATGTCCTCCCTGTAACATTTTTATTTCTTCCGAATGACACTTATTCTTAACAACTCACTGCAATATTTATCTACTTGAGACTAAGATTATACCCTAGGAAATGAAGGCTCTTTTGAAAGCCTACCAGTTTCAAATCAATGTGTGATACAACCAAAAAAAAAGAAATTTGAGTTTAAGCTAAGGGAGCAACATCGTAAGGCTGAATCAGAGGACACATGCATTAAAGCTTGATTAAGTGTTTAGTACCTCCTTGACTCTATGTTGCCCAGGGCAATTCTTGTGTCTTCTTTATTGGTCTCCCATCTCCTAATTTATATGTCTTTATATTTTTGTTTTTCTCCATTATAGATGCCGTTCCTTATAATGTATGATCTGTATTAACAAATCAACAAAGTAGCAGATACTGCATTTTTCTTTACCTGTTAATTTTTCTGATGGTGTAAGTCATATAGATACTGCAAAAATATTTGCAGCATGCTAACACAAGCACTGCAGACACATGCACATAAATGTATATAGACAGCTGCACGTACTTGTCAGAAGAAAAATGTTCAGACATTCAGAAAAATGGATAATGCAGAGTTATTGTTGCACATCTCATACTGGACTCCTTATCTGCATTAGAACAGCTCGAGACAGATGCTCAAAGATGCTCAGAAACTCAGGCTCCTTCTGCATTTTCAGGGCTTGCAGTTTGATGAATTTGCTCTTTTAGTCTCCTGAATTCCTTTGAAAACTGAAAACACTAATATCATTCAAGCTTTGTATGTCTGAACACATTTTTTCCAACAGGAAGGTCAGGACTTGACCTATGAAGTCAATGGAAAATGGAAATTTCCTAAACATGTTTGCCAAGAGTGGCTGTTGAAAGATATTTTAATTAAAAAAAATAATCAGATAGTGGTACTCATCCACCCATATTTTGGACAGTCTTTCATAACTGCCCTGGAGGACCAATTTCAGGTAGAAAATAGATATTTTGAAGAAATTATGTTTTCAGAAATTACTATTATTTTGCTCTCACGTGCAGATCATTCACTTTTATTGTGTTGTTGGACCTATTAGCTTCAACTTCTGATATGCCAAAGTAGTACAAAAATTTATTACTTGGTCTCTAAGATTCTGTGGTGGGCTTTATCACATTTAATTTCAATCATCCCAAAGTAAGGCATCTGCTTCCATCGAAGCTCAGAGAGGATGGCACTCTAACCAATAGCTTACAGCCACGTACTCCAATCCAGCTTGCATGGTATATAGCTGAGGTTAGGGGCACTGAATCTGTAACTCCACATTCTTCAAAGAGTACTGTGGTATGCAGGTTTGGATACCATTCAATTTTCCCACCCTAAATGTAGGCAGAAGCAAAAAGCCCTACTCATCAGGTTTCCAAAGCATGGAGATTATATTTCATTTCTGGATTCCAGGTTGTTCTCTCTGACACCCGCATACTCCTCAAAAGTCTCAGGTTTCACAAAAAATTAGGTTTTATTCCAAGGTGTGATTTTGCTGTCTATATTAATCACGTTACAAAGCTATTTTATTACTGTCCTAGGATCATTTCCAGCCTATAGACATTACTTCTCCTGGGGATGCCAAGACACTCATACATTTGTCTTTTATTTCTCACCTGGGTTATTGTAATTCATTACTTGCTGGTCCACTTGTCACTTTTTGTTTTACTTGCTTACAGCTGGTGCAAAATTTGGCTGCTTGATTGCTTATGAGATTTCTAATTACATTACTGCAATAATGAAATAGTTTCACTAGCTTCTTGTGAAACGGCAGATTGCTTTTAATAGTTTACTCCTAACAAACAAATACACACAAGAGGTCATTTATTGCTTGTGTCATAAAATGTCCATTCCCTTTACTCTGATTGTCTTCTTTTGGATAATGGGAGTTTCAGCTATTCATACTCTCTTGTTCGATATATTTGCAATACATATAACTTAGATTTCACAGAATCTTTATTAGATAAGCATCACTTTCTCAATTTTTATGACCTATTTCTTCTTCCTGCCCCTGGTGATTTATTCTAAAACATATCAGGTACAAAAAAAGATAGCTGTCCATATATTCAATGGTATAAGACTGTGAAACGTTGCTTTGATCGGGTACCGGAGCCTTTTCAACTAGGATGGCAGAGGTAGTGATGAGGTCTATAGCCTACCACTTGTCCCGAAAGGACTTTCTCACAGAGCAAGGCTGGGACACAAGAACAGAACTGAAAATTTAAAAACATTTTAAGTAAAATCAAAGAAAATCTGATTAGCATTTAAGATTATCTTCCCAGAGTTTTCAGATTGATTTGAACTAAAACTTACAGTGAAGGGCAGATACAATTACCAATGAACTAAAACGAGAAATGCAGTTCCTAGGTTCATTTACAAATGAAACCTTGAAGAAACCTGTATGCAAGCACAGTGGTAATGCTTTAATTCATTTGCTTACAAAAAGCTCCCCGCAATATTTAACTAGTCAGTAATTAATAAGCTCAGCTGTACTACATCACAAGTCATGTAGATTGCAGAGGTTGAATCAAATTAATATAATCATGCTGTTATGCATTCAAGGTAATGCCACGTTTTAAATAATGTTTGAAGTTATACTCACCCCATCTCATGATACAGAAATCTTGAAAGGATGATGAGAAGGCCGGAATAACTTTACCACTCTAAATAAACTAGGTCTCTGACATTTAGAAAAGAAAAAGAAGATACAGAAAGCAATGGCAAGAATCTCTAAAATTGAAAAAAATGGCTTTAAAAAGGTGTGGGGGACAATTATTCACCAATAAATTTGTTCTTGTCAGTTATAAAACAAGGAAAAGGTTTTACAAACAGCAAAGGTAAATTATAGAAACAGCTCCTACGGTATATTTTGGAGGCCAGCAGTACAAGGGCGTTCTAACCGCCAGTCCTGGAGAACAACTTCTTGAGCACGGTCATCCCAGTGCAACCCTCTGCTAATTTCTAAGGTGCCAGAAGCTCAGATGTGTACCAAATAAGGAATTATTGCAGTCGTATCCTATTTCTAGCACTTTCCCAAAGCATCATTTGCTGGACAGTAGACAAGTGTTCTGACTTATAACCATTCTGTAGTTGTTAAACACAGACAGGTGCTCACTACTACCTGCAGAAGCATCAAGTTGTAAAGATGATTGTGACCATGCCAGTGAGGTAAAGCGAAGGTAATACAGCTGTGTCTGTAGTCACATATAGAAATCAGAGTGCCAAATTTACATTAAAAGTCACCAGAACCAGGAGAGGTCAGACAGAGATGAGTGCTCTTGCAGTAAATAAAAATTGTTGTGCCTTCTCTCTTGTCAAACCTGGCTGCCGAATTCTTATTACACATTACAATTACTTCTGAGATGGAATACAGACTTCATGCATTATATTTATTTCACTTCATTTGCATGTTAAATACATAACATTTGCATTTCTACTACGGCAATGACACAAACTTGTAACTCAAAAGATGTACTTTGATTGGAACTTGTAATTATAACACGTAGCAGAAGTAAGATAAATTCTCAATGTACACTGGGAATTTTGTACAAGGGGGCCAGTGCTGCTTCACTGAATCATTTCTAAAGAGCACTGTAGAGCAGTGAAAATGAAGAGAAAAGAGATCCACTAGCCAAGGAGACAGAGAGTAGAAAGAGCATTTTAAAAGAAAAGGAACTATCCTAAAAACAAGACTGTCTGAAAAAACGATCTCTCAGAAGAGCTCCAACTTTAGATACTCACCTAGGTGACAGGAATTGGACATTTAATCTCTAATAAGTATTGACATATAAGAAATCAGTGCAGTTTTGAAATGTAATTACTGGGCAATTTGCATGAAAAAACCTTTTGGGATAGGAAATCTTTAACTCAGGTAACATTCTTGTGTGCATGAACCTCCAAACGTTCCAAATTTCAAAGCAGGTTTTAAAAATGTGTCATGAAATTGCAAAAAATTCACTTTAAAAATACGTTTTACATTTAGATTACACTCCTGCCAGTGAAAATAAGAGATGAAGAGGAAAGCGGCTTATTCCACCGAGGATTTTTCCTTGGTCCCTGAACAAGAGATTTCTATTGGTCATGTGGGTTACACAGAAAATGCGCCTGCACGATATTGAGCTGAGGGAACTCCCAGTACGGGATCACCCAGTCTGGGCTCCCACTACTTTTCAACTAACTTTTAGCAGAACTCCTGTGCCATCCATTAGGTAAATGTCTTGCAGTCTATACAGTAAAGTTACGGCAACAGAATCTCTCAACCTGAAAGTTTTGATAAAAAATACGGGAGTGCCTTATAAATTTCCTAGAACACTATTATATTTCATATTAAGCAGAGTATAGGTATGAAATGTCAGCTATTTAAATAGCTCTGTGCTGTCATTTCACTGGTTGCTGCATTTGCTACAACAACGTTTAAAACCTTCTGGAGAACACCGCTTTCCAGAACGAACTCCTCTCACGCGGAATGTGCTGCTGTAGCTATGCATCGCCACTTCATAAAGTGTAAAAGCAAAAGAAACATGACTTACATACCAATAAAAATATTTGCTAGTAACCAAGGATGTGATACTCCTCGGCAGATGCCTTTTCAGTGCCTCTATATAGGCAGAAGAGGCCAGAAAACTTGGCAGCATTTTAACTTTCATGTTTTATGTACTTCAGGAAGAAACTGCAATGCCTATTGCTTCTATAAGTCATTCCATCAAAAATATTTATGTCAGCCATACAAAATTATAACAATACAGCTCTCCTGGAAGAAACCCAAGCCTATGTATTTCAGCTGTCACTGGAAAAGTCACTGGAAAGTCCAGAACGACAAAAAGGCAAGACAGCAGGTCACAGAACATATAGCAAAGAGGGTCTGGATATATGTGGTATTATCACAGACTGAATACTGAAGAGGGAGAGGTTTGGATTGGGGTTTTGTTGGGGCTTTTTTCATTTTGTTAGGTTTTCAACTGCAGCACTGAAACCATCATTTTGTTCTGGCAATTCAGATTTGTCTTAAAATACTCTATTTTGAATTCTATTTTTGTGATGTGAAAAAAACAGAGAGAAAAATGAGCTATTTCTTAGATGATTTACCTAAGAATTACACTTTGTACCTTCTAGCCACGAACTTATAAATATACAATGGCTATAAGCAACCAAATCTTAAAGTACAGAGATAACTACAAGGAAAGAGAGATAACTACAAGGAAAATACAAATACTCACCTTACTCTTTTCACACATTGACTGAGCCCCCAAGTATGAACCATATTCTTATTTTTGATAAATAAACATAGCTTCACTGAAGCTGTTGGAAGGATGTCTTCTGCATTGTCTGCTGACATATCAAATTTTTAAAAACTACTTATTTATAATTAATTATTTCGTAATTTGTAAATAATTATTGGACAGCTCACCACCAAATAAAGGAGGAGAAAAACATCACTTTTGAATAGCTGATACCCTATTGGTCAGGACACTTAGGTAGGAAGCAAAGAACAGGTATGCACGAACCTGAATTTGTACATCCTATACTTCTGGTGACCTCTCTTCCACCACTCTGTTCAGACGTAGGTATGTTTTCCCAAGTGGAAGGACAGATCAAAAGTTCATAGAAATCCAGAAAGATATAGGTTTTGTCCTGACAAAGAATAGGAAACTCTGGAAATGTTTCAAACATTTCACTGAATATAAAAATTATTTTCCATGCCATCCTAATACAAACAAACATTAGTCTCCGTAATCTCTCCTCTAGCACCCATATTTGACTACGGCAAATATAGGGGATGTCAGGTGTAGCATGACTAAATGAACCAAAGTCTTCTTCCTTGGAAAAAAAATATAATTAACTAATGTTGCCTAATTTTATTGTATGATATCAAGAGGAACATTTTTTTACATCTCACCAAATATTTTATAGATATGAAATGTATACACAGAAGACAAATGGAGGCTGCCCACTAGGGTCTGGAAAAGGAAAATCCATTGAAAGAAGTGTGTGAATAAAATTAATGGAAAGTGTAAGATGCTACAAATCTCAAAGCAGATACAGCACTAGATATGAATACGAAGTATTTCTTTTGCAAAGGTATTAACATGCTAAACTTGATCTACAAAGAGCACCCCAGGAATGTGAACTTGTAAACCTAAAGGTATGAATGACTAAATATTAGATAGATTCATATGTAGACCTGTTGTTGGAAGTTTAATTAAATAAAGGCATATATCTTATTGCAGATCCAAGATGAAGAAAATAAGCAATTTGTCTGGACTATGTCTCCCTATTGATTTTTGTGCAGAACAAATTTCTTCCTGTCTTTATTAACTCATTTCCTGGAAATTATTGCCTTCAAAGTTAGGAATAAGCAGCACTAGAGACAGAAATGGAGACAACCTCAAGAAATCAGTTATTTTATCCCTTCTCATATATCTGTTATCCTTGGTAGGTACATGGCTAGCCTATTCTGCAAGATCTTCAAGTGATGAAAACTCAGTAACCCTTCTAGATCACCTTCTCCCCATTATTGATGATCGTTATCACTAGGATGGTTTAACAAATGTCAGACACAATTTTCTGTAATTCTGTTCTGTTACTTCCTGTCCTAGCCACCCTGACATGGAAAACTGATTATTCAACTTTTTTCTTTTTTTTTCCTGAAATGTCTCATAAAGTCAAAGACAGATATCATCTTTCTTCCTTGCCCTCCCTGTCTTTTCCTTTCGAGCCTAAAATATGTCAATTGAATTAATATTCCTTCTTACATCAAATATTCTGGATATCTGATTATCCTTCTTCTGATCTTAATTGTTCCACATTTTCGTGAAGAACAAGGTCCACACCAAGCACAGAGAAGCTGAAGGCTGCCCAGTGCTGAGGAGGCAGTAGCCTCCCCAATGTTGAAAGGAAGGGACAATTCCTTCCCTTGCCTTCCGGGTAAGAGTACTAGTAAGTGTACCTTGCAGTTTTTGATTTTTTTTCCTCGGTCCCTGAACAAGAGATTTTTTATTTTTGTGGTTTTGGTTTTTCTCTTGAAGGATAATGTGTTATTAACAAATGTTCAACTTCTGATTCCTTATAACTCTTAAAGCTGTCCCCAGACTTCTCTGTGCAATTCTGAACCCACTGCTTAGAACTGAATTTAAAAATCCTCCTTTCTTGTTGTTTTCTGTACTTTCTGTGTCAAAAAATGTTCAGCAATACAACTTACCTCACAGTCAGGGTCCTGCTGCACTCCCTTCCCAACAGATAATCAGGAGGTTCAGCTCTCCAGTGAGCTAAGAATCCCATGCTGTGAATTATGCTATTAAAATTTTGGAGGTTTTCCCTTATGAAAAAAAATAAAAATAAAAATAAAATAAATATAAAAATAAATATAAAAATAAAAATAAAAATAAATTAATCCCCAAACCTTCTTCCTCTTCCTTATCTTTCTAGTTCTACAGCCTCTGGTAGGTCTTTACATGCCATTCCATTTCTTCTCCCCAGAGACTTTAAATATACCTATATCGTACACAACACTAAGAAGGCAATGTCCTCCCTCTCTTCTTCCTAATATTTCCTAAACTTCCTATTTTCCTGTACTTCCTGAGCTTACATTCTTACTCCAGTCATGGAAATTATTCCACAATATCCATTATAATTTTGGTCAAGTATTACAATGCATAAATTTTCTTGTTTATACCCCATATATCTTGCACATATATCTTGTACGCAGACACTTAAAATCTGCAGCTCTCTCTTCCTCCTTCCTTTAATTCACACTGTGAATAACCCAATACCTTCTCATTTCAGGGTCTTTGTCTGAGTGTTTTTCGCATTGTTCTGTGGTGTTTTGTTGCCCTCCTGTCAATCTTGGGAGGAAACTTAATTTTCTTACTCTTTTTCATGAGATATACTCTAATCTCAGTCTAAATCTCACAACATATCATTGCAAGGCTGAGTTATCGGGGTGGCTTGGTGAAACCACCCCTGTGGGATGCATCCTTCCCTACTACAAAATTAATGCAACTTGCATAGATATACCTCTAGTAACACTTTTTACTTTGGAATTTTATTTACCAAGAGAATTCTTTTTTTAAAAAAAATATGTTTATCCAGACAAAGTTTGACAGAGCAACGCAGGAGTTTTCCTCTAAGTGCTAAATTAGAGCTTCCGAATGAAAGGGTTGGATGAAAATCCAGCTGTGCCCCTCAGATCAGCTAAATGCTTCTGTAGTCATTATATGAGATTGATGAGAACCTCCTTGACAGATCCTCCTTGATTTGGACAACTGAAGTTAACAGGGCTCATACTCAGATAATTCTCACGGTGCTAAATGAATACAAGCTTTTTAATTGCTTATTATGTTTTAATGAACCAGTTGATCATGTTTTGGTTTAGTTGTTTTTCTTCATATTTGACTTTTTTAACACTTCCTTCCGTTGTCTGTTTTGTAAATGTATTTATTTGTTACTATTCCTCATGTTTTATCCCTGTTAGGTGTCCCAAAATGGTTGATAATGTTGAAACTCTTGTAACAATGAACTTACGCCAGAGTTGCAGTTAACATCTTAGTTGTACTCTCAGGCTCAAAGTTCCTTTTACTCTTAGGCTAGGAAAGCCTTTCCGGCCAAAATTCCTTTTGAAACAAAAGGCAAGTACTAAAACTGCCAGTGCACTGTCTTCTTATTACTCCTGAGCATTACTATTGAAGACTGAGGTGGCGTTTAGTTGGGGCACTGTTTGCCTCGCCAGCTTTTAAACACATTCAAAGACATACCAAGCATAGAAGTTAGTTACAGAATCACCAAGACTTTGTACCTTTACAAAAAAAAAAAAAACCAACCACACAACAGTATATTTAGTATTTTTCTGATCAGGAAAACAATTTTCCCTAATTTGAAATTAGCAAGTTTTAGTATTATCTTCAGGGAAATCAAAGTTGATTAAACTTTCAGAACCAGCTTCAAGCAGTGTAGCTGCACGCCTTTCAAAAACCTCACCTAATGTAGAAAAAACAGTGACTGTGTGTGTATATACTCAAAGAGAATAACAGAGACTGTTCCATAGAGTAATTCCATTACATATATCATGCCCTATAAACACGCTAAACCGTAGTCAAATTAATGTAGCTGCTGTTTGGTCGTTTCCAGTTTCTCTCCCAGGAACCAGTCAAATATTATTTTCTCTAACTCTAGATAAATGTTTCAGACCGTAAATTTTTGCATCAGAAGCCACCTCCTTATCCCGCTTGCAAAGAAAAAAGTGTAGTGAGTTTGAACAATTAGAGAGGCCTTTAGAAAACACTTGAGTTGGAAAAATATAAAACAATGTCCAAGAAAAAGAAAAGTTTAATCAACACAGTTTCCCAGCATTGAGACTAAATGGTGGCACAACAATGTTGCAGAAGTATAAATACAAGAAGCGGAAATTTGAATTAAGAGGCTTTTCTATGTAGGAGGAAAAAAAGAGCTAGGAAGGCTAGCTAGAACCTGACATGTTAGTGTGGAAGGAAAAAAAAAGTGGTTTTTTTTTTAAGTACAAAGAGAGTAAACATTTGGAAAACGTCTCTGGGAGTGTGGTAGATTCTGTATGTTACACACTCTCTAAATCAAGTTTGGATGACTTTCTAAAATACAAACCCGGATTCCATCAAACGTTTCCGGCTTGGTGCAGGAGCTGCTGGAAGTAATTCTCTAGCACACATTATGCAGCAGGACGAGCTTCAAAATCTACTGAGAAAATGTTTGGGCCAAACCAGCAGCTTGTGCACACTGATGCAACTTTTTAAAAGCCAGTTGAGTTGTATTGATTTACACCAGCGTCTGATCTTGCCTTTGGAATATAATTTACTGCTGTCATTACGCAGTAACACCCAGACCCTGCCTGTTTTCTACGCTGTAATAAGAGCAGCTGTCTTTGCGGTTTGGGGCCTGATCCAATTATACTCAATGGGAAAACTCCCATTTAGTGCAGGCACGCAATTAGATGGTTACAAATTGGTCACAAATAAATTCAGACTGGAAATTAAAACTATTCCATCTGAGATTGGGGTTTTTTTTTTTGCTATCTGGTAAGATGCTGGAGTAGCCTTGCAAAAAGATTAACAAGTCAAGGAGTGTGTTAAAATTAAGACTGAAAACAGGGAAAGGACTGTGCAACAAACAGGAAAAAACGGGTATGCACGGAACAATGTTTCCCCAGTACCCTCCCTGTCTCCAGTAATTTGCAGCTCTTTGACAACCCTCAACTGGGGCAGAAGGGGGTGGGATTTGGAGGGCTGGGGTGCTTGATGTCGTGGTATCTCTAGGAGCATCTGAAATGAACCTGTAGCTCTGTGGCTTCCTAACCCCTTCAGGTGTTATTAATCCTCCTGACGGGTTTGTAGGCATCTGAAAGGTACAAGGAGAGCCTTCACGGCGTGGATTAGCTCTGTTTTGTGAGTGTTTGTAACCTTTCTGGGGCCTGGAAAGTGACTGTGATCCAAGGGAGAAAGCAGGGTGGGCTCTCCCTGTAAAAAAAAAAAAAACAAACGAGTCGAGCTGGGTGTGTGCTTCGGGGTCCTGCTCACTTTCTCAAGGTTAAACCAGTTGCCAGATTTTATGTCAGCAGGAATTGCTTTCCCCAGGTCAGACTGACAGGTACTGCTTAAGGTAATTTTCTTTTCCTTTCACTTCATAAGATCTGCATTTTCTTTAATAAACTACCTCACCACTTAAGATTTTGGTGAAATGTTTGATCTTCTCTTTTCCCCTGGCACATCCTGGTTATGATTTTTTTTTTTTTTTTTGCTTTTTAGCATGTTGTTGTAAGCAATTTTTAGGCAGCCAGGAAGTGTTCTGTTACGTGCTGGATTATGCTGTAGACTTTTCTGAGCCAGATATCTACTGCAGAGTTTCCTCCAGCTGCGGTACAATTGATGAAATAAAAGTAAGCCCATTTAGTCCTGTCTTCCTATTTATGTTGTCTACTGTTGAACACAGAGTATTTTATTTCTGTCTCTTATTCCTGTCTCTTTTTTGTTTTATTCCTGTCTTTAAGCATTCTGGTGTATCTTTGAAACTAGCAGAGCACAGTCAGATACAGCCTCTGCAAAAGGAGCCCAGACAAAAGAGCAGGAGGCATCCTGATCCCAGGTAAGGCCGGGGCTTTTCTTTATTTGACTTACTTGCTTATTATTCTACCACCTCAAATGTTACTGTTATTTCTGTCACACACAAACAGAAGCTGAAACACTGTAAGAGCAGCATCAGTAGAAAAGCAAAAGCTCTGTGATGAAAGTCGATAATTAAGATATCAGGGACAGGATTCATCTGACTAAATATAGATATTTACAATAAGCCGTTTTTTATATCCTAAAATATATGCCTAATATAAGTCAGAGCAATACTGACATGAAGGTGCCCTTCCACCAAAGAAGGAACCTGGGATGACGAACTCAGATATAGGATTGGCACTGCAGACATTGAAAGTTAGATTAGGTACATTTAATCCTAAACTCCACTGCTGACCGTTGTAGACGATATCAATATAATACACTGTGCTTAATGCTCCTGTTCCTTGTTTTCCCAGTTTATACAGTCTGTTTTTGAAAAAAAAATAGTAAAGCTGACTTAGCTAGCCATGTAGGAATTTTGCAAGGATGAGAGGATCACCAAGGTGTATACGTGTGTTACTCAGTCAATTGGAGCACAAATTGTCCCCAGATACGATGAAAATACTGCATCCTTTCTGTGCCCAGCTGATGATGTCTGGATTCAGTGCGGCTCCCTTCTTGAGAATCTGCTCCATTTTTTTATGGTTTTGGGCCTATGCTGACCAAGGTGGAAGTATGTATACAGAAACTATGGAAAGAAGATGAAGAGAGGCGCTGAAAGATGAAGGGGAGAAGGAAAAATTAATGAGACAGTAGAAGTGCAAGAGGAAGAAAATGTTTGGAATATATGACCGCTCAGAAACCTCAAAATAATTGTAAAAGGCAATTCTAAAGATATCATCTAGCTTTTGGCTGTCTGCTGAAAGCAACCTTTTGCTTAATTACATATACAGAGAAAAGAGTTATATCTATACATTACAGCTTCTTTCTATTACTATGATGTGAAATACCAGATTATTACTTTTTAATAAACTCTATTGGGGTAAATGAAATGCAGAACATGTACCCCTATCCTGGGAAAGATCAACTCAACTTATCTAGAAAAGTAATATTTGATTATATGCAACACTCTGAAAGCTCGGAGTTTATCCAAGCTCTGCATACCAGTGACTTGAAGGCATCTACCATTACATAAAGATTGATCAGCCACTCCATATCATGTCCACGTGTGTTCTCTTGACATATATACCATCTCTGATTCATGTTCAGATGAAATATTTCCAAACTTTGGGGACATTTACATCCTGTGGGACATGGAGGTAGATGCAATCAGTTCTGGTCTTTGAGCAGCCAAAAACTGAACTTTGCTTTTACATGTACACTTCTATACCTGCCTGAGTGTTGAAGGTCAACCAAACTTATCCACCACCAGGTATGAAACACTATGCGTTGGGTTCACCAAACTGATCAAACTAGTCCCCTTTCATAGCTTTTCCGGCTGCTATGGAAATGCAGGTGTCCTAAAGTCAACACCCAATAGCATAGAACATGATAGAAATGACTGTTTTAAGGTGATGGATCTGTACACATGTATCTGAGAGGGAAAATATGCTCTATCGATTCTGTTACTCTGTGTATCAGACACAGGGAAGATAGACTCCAACTATTATTTGATGATATTTTAAGTCTTCTACTTCTGTTAAAAAAAAAAAAAAAAAAAAAGAAAAATAACCACTAAAATTTGAGGAGAGTGTGTATATGTATATATGTACTTTGCATTTCCAATAAGCAAAACACCAAAATAGACTATCAAAATATGATTGCTTCTCCTGCCCTCCTCTGATATGATCATACCGAAAGATTAGTTGGAGCACCTTGGAATTTGCAAAAGTGAGTAGTGAATCAACTCTTACAAACATATGGACATGCAGCATGATGTTTCCTGTTGTATGATCTAGGATAAAATCACACATTTAGCATTGTGCCACATTAATGTTAGTAATTACAGTTTTATTTTGCTTCATGGTACTTTGAGAAGCTCTAGCTGACAAAAGAGGTTCACCAGACCGCATGTTCTACAAACAGGTGGCGTGAAACTTTCTGATCCCTGAAGGATTTGCACTTTCAGAGGGCAGAAGGAGGAGGAGAAGAAAAGAACTGAAGTGACTTGCTCAAGGTGGCATCGCGAGGTCTGGAACCACTGAACTACAGTGCCACCTCCCTAGCAGTCTCCCTGAGTTCCTAATGCAGATTGATGAAACATTCATTTTTTCATTCTCTAAATCAAAACTAATACATTCTTGATATTCTTCATCATGTTTCTGGACTGCCAAAATGTTCTGGTCAGAGAAAATAGATCAGAAATAAAGGGAGAACATGTTTTATTTCAACAATTTAGGTATTGACAAGACATCACTCTAGCATGTGTTTAAAAGAACTATCCTTGTAAGACTAGCCCGTTTCTGTGAAGAAATATAGGAAAGAAGAACAATTTTCCCGCGGTCAATAAATCTAAGATTAGTTAGTAAATTTAGAATCTGAACTTGAGTTGCCTGTGCTGTAGCTGTAATTTACTTTTCATAAAACTACATGGGAACTGCTTAAAAAAATCAAACTTTAAAAAATGCTATTGGTCGTTATGCATTCTGCCTCAGCCACACACAATAGCAAATACTTACAATGAGAATAGCTCCACTGGAGCAATACTAATACATTTGCCACAGCTCCCACTCTGTCATTATGCACAGGAGTCTGTGCTTATCCCTTTTTAAACTGGAGACTCTTTTAACCAGGAATCCCCAGGATGAAACTGAACCATTTTCCTCACGGCAAAACAAATCCTTCTCTGGTGAATTTTGTTATTGTTTATTGTTACAGTGTTTTATCAGCACTAAACTGTATGAAAGCTTCAATTAGTTCTTGATGAATGATCCCATAAAATCATGTAGTTTCATTTCCCCTGCCACCAGATATTTCACTGAGTGTTATTAAATGAAATATAATTGGGACGGGATTCAGGAAACTTAGAGTCTTCTTATTTTCCTTTTGGGCTTGAACATTAGAGTGTGCCTCAAATATTTCATTTTTTAAAGGTGATAGCTTTTTGTTTTAAACTGAGATATACTCTGCAGTTCACAAGTGTTGTTTAAGGCTGCTACACTAGAAGCAGTTAACACAAGAGTAGGAAAAAACAGGTATTACAGCCATTTTCTGCACGATTCTCCTCTGCCAATAGCTTTTTAAATTTCGCATTACTAAGACTAAGTAAGATTCACTGGAAAAAAACATTCTTCCCAGCTCCTGTGAATAACCACATTGCATTTGTCTCTGACGTAATTCCATTGAATGCAACATAATTACAGTAAGAATGAATATAGCTGTTTCTTACTATACATTAAAATTATGGTTTCTTATGACTAATGTGCTGTATTTTGGGGTAGAGAGTTTGCTTCAGCCAGATCCAGAGAACTAATGTTTTCAGCAAGTAATTTAAACTTTCTTTTTTAAAGGAATGATTCAGATACACTACTGCTAATTTTGTCCTTTTTGTTAGGCTTCACATCCGAAAACAGATTTTGCAGAGCAGAAGCATTAGTACATCAATGTCTACGTTTCTGAGCTCTGGACTCATCCATGGGGCTATGCTTCAACAAGACTCTGTGAGAGCTTTACAGCAAGGGAAAGCCTGCTCTGAACATAGTTATCTCTCTTTTATCAAGTTCTCCCACCTGGCCTAAATGCTAGCAAAGTAAGTTAGTAAAAGACTGTCACATCTGGATGGAAGGACTAACTGTCAGATCTCATAATGGAAGGAAATTCCTCCAACTAGTTAAAAAACTCATTGCAGCCTGCCCAGAGCTATCAAAGTATCCTTTGACTTGTCTATTTCCTTCATTCTCACATGTTGCAAGTGGATTTACCCAACGGTACTGCTGGATATACGCACAGTGCTGCAACTATCAGTGCTTCACAGCAAAATACAGTTAGTCTGCTGAATGGGATTAATGTGTTTATTGGTATCAGACCCAAACATCAGCCACTGGATACATCTGACTAACTTCCAAACAAGATGTTATTTTCAGTAAAAAAAAAAAAAAAAAAAAAAAAAAAAAAAACACACACAAAAAAGACAAATATCAGACCATTCTATCATCAAAGGAGTGTAAAGATATTTATCATTTACTGCAAAAGATTTTTTTTCTCTTCGTATGGTGCTAGCAGGCATCATAGTCTTGGCACACATTTTTGGATCAGTTTAGAAGCAGGAAATCAAGCCATCAAACATCACTAAACGCAAGATACGAAAGGTTCAGATTTTACAGTTGCATTAGAAAACATAAATCATGCAGCATTGTGAAAGAAAAGAAGCTAATAAATACATGAAAGGAGCATGATATTTTTGCTTCTACAGGTAAAGTTAAGTTATTCCTACCATTTCTTCAACAAGTCAGAAATTTTACTAATAAATCACAGTGCTTGGGGTATACATTCACAGCCCCTGGGGGTCAGGAAGAATTCTTTCCTTCATGGTTGTATTACTGACTGATGAGGCAAAAGCCTGCAAAAAAAAAAACCCTTCTTCTGATTTGGGACTCAGGAGAACTGACTTCAGATACTGGCTTTGATACAGGCACCTTCTGTCAGGCAAACCGCTCTTCACCTCGGCAAAACAGGGCTTTTCTGCTTCCCAGCGACTCATGAGAAATTCAATCCTGCTTGAAGGACATGCCTGCATTCGTATCTGGAAAGGTACCCAAGGTCGCTCTGGAGTAGCCTAAGCCACTTCGGCATCCTTTCCCTCCTGGCCAGCACAGTAGCTGGCCTCATTGCCCAACTTATCTGGGCATTCGTGGCATGCCTGGAAGGTAAGACTAGCAATTGATAATGACTTTAATATCTACATTAGCTGTTCCCACCTAACAAAACTCCAGAATACAAGGGGAGGGGGTGGAGCACAAAACCTTGAATATTTATTAGAGAAAGTACCTCTTGAAAGAAGACACCCAGCAATGGTACAAAAGAGATAAATGTTCTTCCTGACAGAGTATTTGGACTCCCAGTTAACCAGCAGTATAAGTGGATAACTGTGCTCAGAGACCATTTCTTCACAACTCTTGAAAAATACTTTGAGTTCCAGAGATCAAAAGAGCTACACGAGCCAAGCGTTATTGGTGTATTATATTGAGATCAGTTATAAATAAAAGAAGAAAAAGGAAAACAGCAAAGCCAAATTGTTTTCCTCTGTCATTCTTTTCTTTTTATCAATATTTGTTTTAAAAAGTACAAGAGTTCTACAGGGCTCTGGTTAAATAAGACCCTTTCTGTAATTATAAATGTACACATGTAAGAGTCCTTTTAAAGGAAAATAATAGCCTACTGGGTATTTGGGAGAGAGGGCTTGTTCTCTTACAAATTTTCACAGTGCTCTGGGAGTTAGTCCTCCGAGGATTCGTAGTGCTGGTGGGCTCCCACTTTAAAGAACTTCAGATTGCTGAGGGTGGTGTTTCCCCTTTGAAGACTGTTACATTTTTTAACAGATCCTCCTTTGAAGATATTCATATCTGTGGGGTTCTCCAAAAGAGTTGGGGGAAAAGTCCCCCGTTGATGCTATTTACCAGGTTAGAATTTCAAACCTGGGAAAAATAGCTGATCCCTGAGAGGAGGATGCTCTTTTTGAAGCAGTTCAGATGGTTTCAGCAGGCTTTGCTTCTGAAGTTCTCATTGCTAGAAGGTGTCTGTCTGGCTTTAAAACTTTATATCATACACAATGTCACAGCAATACTATGGAGAAAGTAGCATCATTTTTTTTAAGGAAATACAAAACACACTGCTATGAAAGCCTACTTAAAGACACACAACCTGTTTGCTTGTTTGATACATGCATAATTTGTGCTAAGTGTAAGGATTGTGCTCTCTGTTACAGTAATCTCAGCAGAGAGGTTCTTAACATGCAAAGTCTCTGATACACAGCCTTTTGCGAACTTAAAGAAAAGTCCTACTCTTTTGAACAAAATGCGCTGATGATTGTCTGGTTCATATTCTGACTTTGGACAACCTGAATAGTCCTTTGGTGGAAGCAACATGTAAAGATTAACATTGTTAGGATACTGCTAATAAGAACTCCTTTCCTAGATAAATCTTTTAAAACACATACCGTACCAAGAGAGGGATGATAGAAGGTAATAGAACAGTGAGAAGGCACAGTGTGAAATTCCTAAGTGGAAGGAAGAAATCCTCTACGACCAAGATCTTTTAAGACAACATTTCTGTTTTGAAAGGCTTTTTGTAAAGCATCAGAAAAATAGTTTCTCCTCCATGGTATTTCTAACAAAAGGCTTACAAGCCAACCAAAGTCAAAATAAAAAGCTAGCTCTACTTGTTTTAAAATGCCACACTTGTTACGACAAGTGGTCCACTGAAGTATTCTGCACCAAGGCAGAAGACAGTCTTTCTACTGAGATCCCTAGTACAGGGATATAGCACAACTAGGCTTGGATTAAACAGAGATAAAGGACAAGTTAATGCAAAGCCAAAGTAAGTTGTTGGCTGTTGGAGGGAAGCACGCGCAACGCCAGCATTGATGGCTGTGCTTTCAGAAGACAAATAAAGGTTGTCTAGAGTTTCTGTCCATTTTCTCAAGTAGGCTCCAGAGAGAAAGACTGAGAACAGTATGGCAAAACATTTTCCTTGCATAAAGTATGTCTTCAGCTCTTCAGAAGCACATAGTTCATTTAAAAACTCAGTTTTTAAGATCTCATCTAAATATACATTGCAGCAAAGTGCACTGGCCTTTCAACAATGAAGAGCTATGCTGCTTCTATGAGAACTTGAATCTGGGATTCCAAGGAGTTTACTAATATCAAAGGAAATTTAAAGAAATGTCACTGTTTTCTACAACTAATGGTAAGGTGGGTTTTGTAGGAATGCTCTGGTGTGGGCACTCCAGTCATTACATCCCATCATAGGTAAAGGTATGAAAGCACATGCACACAAATACAGAAAGGACACCTCAACAACAAAGAACACTGACTCCTTCATATTTTGACAACTCTAAGCTTATGTAAATATACTGATGATCTGCTACTCTGGTGGGCTATTTTGGGTTAGAGAAGTATGATTCCTTGCATGGAAATAAAAGAACAGAGCGGAGAAAAGATCTGTAAATGGTTTCCCAAGTAACCTTGTGTATTTTTCTCAGCTTTAAAAGGAATCAAGCGAATAACGTTAGATGGTGAACACACACAGAAAAGCCAAACCAAAAAAAAAGAAACAAGCAACAGCATAGTATATACTGATTAATGGATGCTATAGATATCTTACTGCTCTGTCTGCTTGGTTAGCTTTGTTTCAAATCTGATACAGATCTCATACTGCACAGCCGATCCTGAAATAGACCGTGTTCCTTTAAATTCAGGCAATGCATCACTTTCTATTACCCTGTGTCACATCAGTCTATGACTGTAAAGGATGAGTTATGTGGACATGAACCAGCATGAAGGCCCAGTTCAGACAAATCTGAGATTTCATGAGAAATTCAAATGTTCACATAGACAAATTCTTTCTTTTTTATTACAGCATGCATTGTTTATGTAGAAAAATTTAGTAAGGAAATTATTTGCTGCCTTATATGTTAAAGTCCACTATGGGTTCTTTTTTTTTTACGACAAAGGGTCCTTGGAGAGCATTGTCCCAGTAGCCGTTAAAGTTACACAGCACCCAACTTCCACTGGAAAAGAGAAGCCATTTACCAACTCTTCTTTGGTTCTTAGTTCAAAACTCAGAAACAGGTGATGGCAGCTTTGTAGAATGACCCCCTTGGCATTGAAGAGCTTTGTTACTATTTGCACCAATGTCCCTTGGCATTTTTCTTGTGTTGCAAAGAGGCATTAAAGCGTGTGTGCTGACAAGAAAGTTAAGTGGAAAAGAATTTCTCAGGCTTTGGTCCACACTCATCTTTTGCGCTAGACCAGAACGCAGTTAAGCCCAAACTTCCTTAGCACAATGTAGCCTTATGCATTAGCAAAAACACTGGGTTTAGGCTACAGCATATCTACCAAGTCACCAGGAAGGGAAACTAAAGGCACAGGCTGTCCAGCAGGATGGAATCAAACCTCTCCAGCTCTTTACACTGGAACTCTCATAATATAAAGTCTAGAAGGACTTTTCCGATTCTAGTCATCAAGCACAGGAATTCCCTTCTGCTCTCATCCTCAGCTACTGTATTTATTAACATTATGCCTTCAAAAATGAAATTCTGGACCTCATGAACAAGCGCTCAGAAAGAGTACGGGAATATAAATTTGATAATTATGAAGTATGAGTAGAGTAATCACTCCTCTAGGAAATCATTGACTTCAAAAAGGCCAGCAAACCTGCATCAAACCCTACAGCAAACTCCCACGCATATCTCCGAGGAGAAAAGGGAGAGGAAGCAAAGGAAAAACACCCCAGGAGAACAGTAAGGGTGGCTCCCCAGGAGCCCCGCTGCTCCACTGAACAGTGAAGGCTGAGCTGGATGTGCAACGTGTGTCCAAGATGCCAGCACTGCTAATGCCAGCAGTTTCCCAGTTTTCTTTCTCGTCTTGCCATAGATTTGATTTTCCAGTAACATTTTATGTGAGGAGAGCCTGACTGCATTTCCTGCAGCGTCACCCCATCATGGGAACTGTACCTTGAACTGTTCACAACCCAAATGTGTCTCAGGGACCAGTGCTGGCCACCTCTGTGTTACACTGCAAACAAAACTGTTGTCTGTCTGTGTTATAAGGCTACAAGGCTAAATTCTTTAATTTTCACAAAATCCCTCAAGATTACAGAGCAGAAATCAGCGGAGTTCAAGCAGCAGAAAAAGGGTGGACGACTAGCCTCAAAAATGAGTCTCCTGCACACAAAGTGCTCCAACTGACACCAATATGATACCAACTCTTTGGTATCATAACACATTTAAACGGCAAAAAGGATAGGCTTTTGCCCTTGGTCTCCTAGGCAAACCTGAAAATAAAATTGTGGAAGCAAACTCTTCCAGAATATCTCTGTCTTGCAAGGGAGACGTGCATGATGAACCTCAGCTAGACCAGAATTAATGTCTTTGTGGCTGTCTTTAACTGCATTGCCAGGCTTTCTAAAAAGATTCTTATGCCAAAATATGTAATTTTTGTGGGAATCTCAATCTTAATATTTGCAAACTTGAGAAAAATGGAAACATTCTCCATAAGGCTTTCTCCCTTCCCGTAATAGCAAAATAAAAAATGGGACATCAGTGATTGGAACACTTGTATTTAAAAATCCATAAATGACCTTTTCAAGAATATCTCTTGTGTCCAGTTTTTCTGGGACTTTGTTTCATATCACTTTCATTCACCACAAAGAGGTCATGCTTATTGTTTCAATGTAAATACCTCTCATTGTATCCTTCAGTTATGCTGATTGCAATAATTTTGATAAAATATTTCATATCTTATTTACAAGCACACATCTTACTACCCAAGGGATAATGAGATGTAGAAGACACCAGCGTTACTGGTGCAGCTGAAGGCTATTGCTGAATCCAGGTGAGTGATTCAGCAGGAGGTATTTAAGAAACGTCTAGATGTGGCACTTCAGGGCATGCCCTAGTGACAGAGATTGTAGGGGTTTTTTGTGTGTGTGTATGGTTGGACTCGATGATCTCAAAGGTCCTTTCCAACCATGAAGATTCTACGATTCTATGATTCTATGATGCTTTGTGTCTACCTTTATGTTCTGAAAAAAAACTGCAAGGAGCTGACAGCTAAGTAGTCATATGGCAACATTTCACTGTAAAGGTACTTGGGTTAATTTCTTGGATTTCAATCTGAAGCTGGCTTGTTCCTGGGGGGGGGGGAAGAAAAAAAGAAGAAGAGAGAGGCAAGGGAAGCTGGATCCTTTTGAATAGAAACAGTAAATGAAATAGCAGCACTAAGTAGGATGTAAATCCCACCCCACACACGTAACATAGAACAAGCAAACTCGCAAACTCATTCTCCTCTTGTGCCATGTCTTATCTTAACCAAGTAAACAGTAATGAAGAGTTTGGTGGCAGCTAGCACTACCAAGCACCCTACATAATTGGCCACCTAGCCAAACGCAGCTGCCTCCTAACGTGAAACTGGATTCCTGAGACACCCTCCTCAGCAGACCTTGCTTCTCTCGAGAGCCCACGGTCAGGGGTGGGTGTTTCGAACAAACAAATGTCAGCATGCAACAGGGTGGCAATAGCTTCAGAGGCATTTATCTGCTTTTCATTACTCTGTATCGTGCTCTCCCGTTCTATTTACATTAGTTTTTATTTTAGATGAAATAAGGCTTCATTGATGCATCTTAACCGCGTTATTCAACACCCACCAACTCACTGACAATTGCACATCAATACATTTTAGTTAAGCATCTGTCTCCTCATTTGCTTCCTTGTCAAATTTGCAATTTATGTCTGCATAACTTTTCACTCCGTAGCTGCACTCTGCATGAAACAGGTAGAGAACACACAGCAAAATGCTGCACTTGTTCTTCAGAGCAAACACGCAGTGCAAGTTCATGCTGTGAAGATCTGAAAAGTTCTTTAGGGTTACACTTAGGTGTGAAAACTGTTGTGATACTCTGTTGAAGCCATACCCTTAGCTAGGCAATAACGAAATCATTAAAAAAAAAAAAAAGAGCAACATTAAGTCCTTGTGTTCAGAAAGGAGGCTTTCATATCAGTGGAAAGGGGGGTCGTTTTAAAAGAAAAATAGACAAAATAAAATTTCATAAGTGTTTTATTCTGAAGTTGAATATTTAATGGTTAAAACATCTTTCCTTTTTATCCCTCCAACTCACCCCGCTCCACTGCCCCCTTCCCAGAAGAAATCAGGCTTTTTCTCAAGTTTATATCAAATAAAAAAATATTTTCTTGTGGCAGCTGAAAAGCTTACTATCCAAATACTGAATATTTTATAGAAAATAAAATGATATTTATTTTTAAGTGCATTCTACCTTCAACACAACTGCATCCTCACAACAAATCTATTGCGTTGTCCTGACATAGTTACTGCAAAGGTTTTTCCTTTGCTGTCCCAAGGGCCCAATTGATTTATCTGCCAGAAGCCTAAAGCCCCAAAATAAGATAGCTTTGAGTTTACAGAGGTCATTTTTCATTGTCTAAATAAAAATTTCTAAACAAAAATCTCTCATCCTGTTAACCGCAGGGTCCTTATCTCCCCAGAGGCTACAGAAACCTGAGAGAAGCCATTTCAATTCTTTTATGAAGAAAGATAAAAGCAAGTTTTCGATTAGAAAGCCAAGGAAAGCCTTCTTATTAAATGGTGGTAACAGTAACTAGTCGAAAAGGCAAAACCGTTCAAGGAAGGGGGGAAAAAGGGAAATCATTATGCATGAAGCAAACACTATACATGAGGCTGCCAAGGCAATCTGAGGCAGTGACATTCAGGAAGAGAAGGGAAGTTCACAAGCCTTTGTAACTAGTTATAGTTCATTCCCGTCTATTTAAAAAACCCGTTTTATCAGGCATGTTTTCTTAATTGTGTGTCCATGGCTTTATCAACCAATATTAACTGTGCGTTAGAGTAATTATGTATTCAGGCCCACTTTCTCTTGATCTGTCATCATTCAAAGCACTTACACAGCACCGGCTGGGTTTTGAGGTGGCGTGTGATTCCAGCCCTGGAATAATAGATTCTGCAGTGCTAAGCTAAAAGTGAAATTATTAGAAGTTACTTCATATTCCAAGTTGTGATAAAGTGAGATAAACAGAGACATTAACGGTGATGCATTGGGAAATTATCCGGACCTCTGAAAGCAAAAGGTTTCTGCTGTTTGGAAAAACTCTCGGCATATATGGCTGAAGTACCCTAATAGTGTTTTCCTTTCTCCTTCCTACATAAGAGAAGAAGAGAAATAAAGCAGCATTTAGGACATTATGTTATTCTTTAGGATGCCAGCTCTAAATATCTAACCTGGCGTTTAAAATGCCAAGTTGAAAAAAACACCTTATGAGAAAAAGTCCAGGAAAGATTTTGAGAGTTTGTTTCCCCTTAATGAGGGTGGGCACTCGGAACTCTCTGATTCTCAGCCTTTAAGATTTTCTCCTGCACTAAGTTATATCCCTAAATGTCTAGGTGAAATCCATACAGAAGAGGATGATACAGTCACGTCCCTCTCCAGCACTACAAAAATCTACAGTTGGATTTACCTGTGATTGTCACCAGTAAAACATGCCAGCTAACACTGTCTGCAACCATAGCATACTGATAGACGGCAGTTTTCTTAATCTTTTATATCCTGAAAGCAATGTAGAAAATAACCTGAAGTGGGTTTCTCTGCCCCTTCCCACTTGTTCCCAGTACGTCCTTGAACATGATGCATTTTTAAAATGGTGAGAATATTCTTGCCTATCCAAGATGACGTGGTGCTTCTCTGCCCTCACACATAATCCAATAGAACCAAAATGGAATTATATTTCCCCCTTTCCCTGTTCCCTTTCCCTGCATATTTATGTAACAAGTCTTTTTTTTTTTTTTTTTTTTTGCCTTAAGCATATATTTTCAACTACATTTATGCTCTCGAACTAAGTAAAAGAAAAATTTGGTTTACCCAATTCAAATCAAGAAGAAAATCTTACGTTGCTAAAGGCAGCACGTCTCTTTGACTTCAGTGAGGTCAGGATTTTACCTCCAACATGTAGCTTTGTGATGTTAATAACTTCAGCAGACGCAGTTTAATTTATGCAGCCGCCTTCTTTACCTGTATTTTACTTTTATATGTTTCTATACTTACAATAGAGATATCTATCTCTAATTTTTTTAAAAAGCTATGAAAATTAGATTCCAACTAAACCACAATTTGCCATGCTTACTTCATTACTTTTCATATTTAAATGTATCATCTCTGCAAAGAACAGTCCTACTGTTCAGCAAAGTCCTGACCTAACCCCTAGTGCCGTCAATGGAGCACCTCCTCTCACTGCAGCAGAAGCTGGATCAGGCCTTAAGCGTGGGGCTTCTTAACGTGTCTTTATTCCATGTGCTCAGCTCGTTGTTGACCTAGATGTAACTGAGGAATGCACGACTGTTTCAGCTAATGCAGGTGTCTTATTTGACAAGTAGAGTTCTAAAAAATTATTTTGTACGGGGAAAATATGCTGGTTCTCAAATGTGCCTTGTGCAAGAATAAATAATTTTTTTAATATTTTTTTTTGATGTTATGATGGTCTGAAGTTGCGGCAGGGGTGGTTTAAATTAGATATTAGGAAGAATGACTTTGCTTAAAGAGTGGTCAGGCACTGGAACAGTCTGCCCAGGGAGGTGGTGGAGTCACCATCCCTGGAGGCATTTAAGAAATGTCTAGATGTGGCACTTCAGGGCATGCTCTAGTGCCAGAGATTGTAGGTTGTTTGGTTGGACTCGATGATCTGCAAGGTCCTTTCCAACCATGAAGATTCTATGATTCTATTATTTAACAGCTCTTTGAATGTCTTGCATACCTTGCATATGTTTGGAATCTGGAAAGTTAAGGCCTGGTGATTTAATGTAATGTCCAAATTGAACAAGAATTATGAGGAGAATTAAAGTTTTGGAATGCCTGACTCTTATTTTAGGCCACGAGGAAGTTTTCTGCTTATCAAAGAGTGAGTTAGAGAGACTAAGAGAGAACTTAATAACACAAAAATCAGAAATTTCATTACAAAAGTTTCTTCAATGTAAAAAAGGTATTGTGAGATCTGATTTTTGGAAGTCAAGGACAAGCAAATGGAAAATAAAGCCCACATTTACAATATTCAGGTCAATTAGCCATCAGAATAGCAACAAACAAGTTACATCACAGTTGGTTGCCTTTCTGAAAGGTATAGCCTTGTCTGTACAGAGTTATGGAATGTAAGGCGGGGATTAATACCAGGATGTCCTATGGCCTCTACTAAACAGGAGTCTGACAAGACAATCCAACAGCCCCTTCTGGCTTTGAAAACCCCCGAATCCATGAAACCCAGGAACACTTTCTGTTGGAACACATTTGCTACAACTGCTGTGATTTACCCTCCTTGTTACTCTCTGGGGCTCCCTGCCAAACACAGGAAAATAAGGTTTTAAGCCCAGAAGGATTTCTACAGTAATACAAGATATTGATCCCTGTGTTGTTTTCAGCAGCAGCTTGTTTCTCTGTCCGGGCTCCTTAGAATCCCAGTGTGCCCAGCAGGTTAATGCTGAGTAACTATAAGCTGTTAGGAAAACATGGCACATATTTTACTACACATTGCTATATTATCCAGAGACAGCAAGAGAGACATTGGCGTAGATTAAAGCCAGCGTTTATGCTTATTAAAATCTGGTTGTGTACTGAAACGCCAATGGTAGCTTACAGTCGGTGGCACCTATTCTATGCTAATTTAGGAACAGGTTGGACAGGAATGTTCCACCTTCAAAAGGCCACAAACTGAAGGCAAACATGAAAGATGGGACTGATGCTTGGAAAGCTGCACAAACACAATAAGCCACATATCGATAACTGCAACAGGCATCTTAGTGCTATAGAAAACTGAGCAAAATTCAGCTGTCATTTTCATAGAAAATGCTGTGCTCCATGCTTCTTTCCTTGGGCCTGAGTCATTCAAGAGATGATAAAAGAATTGATTCTGTTCACTGCTTCGAGACATCTCTCGGTCTTTTAGGGATCAAACTGATGCCCAGCCATAACATAGCTCCTAACATCAACACATTTTTTATCACACATTGGCAATGAGAGCATGGAGAGGGCTTTTAGCTGGTGTTTTAAACCACTTGCAGAAATTTTTGCCCGATTTTTCTTTCGAGTGCAGCTAAGTATTGCATCAAAATAAAAATTTCCCGAGCATCAGTAAACAGACTTATCCACAGTTATTCAGAGCTGTGTTGCTTGCTCCAGAGCCTCTGCGGGTGGACCCGATACGAAACTGGTCAAAGAATACATTACATCCAGACAAACTATGTCACCGATGTATTTCTGGCAGAGCTGTTACTATCACTGAGAAATATACTAATTTCCAAACTGGGCAATTCTCATCTGACAAGTTTGATCCACACTTGCAAGCCGTGGAGCACTCTTGGTTACCTTTCCTTATTCACAGCTAAGAAAAAGGCTCAGGAACTCAGCTGCACTTGGAAAAGGTGCGGCGAAGTCTCCTTGCAGAGACACGCTCTGCTTTGTAGTCCTTCCCCTGCCATGTCCCCCACAGGGAATTGTCATGGAGGAGACGAGAGAAAACTGTCCTCCCGGTCCTCCATGCAATACCTTTGCTTCAGTCTGATAGAGCGCTTACTGAAGTTGGGGCTGGGGGAGATTTGCTCAGTGTTGAGCTAAAGGCCGCCCCTGAAAAGAAGGGAAAACTTTTCTCACATCCGTTTTTCCAACAGCTGCAAGCATTCAACTGAATTCCAGAAATTGATCCTGTAAGAAAAAAGCACCGTATGCATTACCTGAGCAAATAAAGCCTATAGGGGCTGGCCTATATGTGCGCTTGCCTTGCTACACGGGCAGAACAGCAATCCACAAAAATGGGATTTTCCATTTTGCATATTTTGGAAATGTCTATAATAGGACTCTTTAAAGTTCTTTTGAGTTATAGCCTTTAAAAAATCAAAAAGTAAAGTGAGTGGGGGGAAAAAAGTGGTACTTGTTACACAAAAGGAACCAGGCTGAAACGCGTGTTCTCTGTGATATTGTGGCACTGTGCCTTTTTGATTCCCTTAACTTTCTTAGATGCTTGACCATCACTTGCTCACATGTCCAGGGTCAAACATGGACCAGGCTTAGGGTTAGAGAGGAGTCTCCTTTCTGGTCAGTTCAGGAGGAGTCCTGGCAGGAAAGGCCACAGAGCAGAGCCAGGTTCTTCTGGACAAGTCTTTCCATTTCCACTCACAACACAGTCCTCAGGCACTGGCAGCATCCTGATGTCTCCTCCTGCCAGAGGAAACATGAGGCGTGTCCCATGAGAAATTAACCTAACCAAATTCCCTGGGCTCGGGATAAGGTTTTACCGGTGCAACAGATACAGCTTGTGGTTTACAAGATATCAGATGAGGGATCTCGAATGCCCTATGAAACTATGCAACTTGTTGGGATTTAAAAATCATAGACACGTTATCAAACATCTGTTAGGCTACACATCATAACATTTATTGTAACATACCGTACAATATGCTGCACTATGTTAGTGATAATAATAACTATGATAATTACACACACAAAAAAGTATGTGCGACTAAAAAAGCATTGAGTATAACCAAAATATAAATCTCTCCGACAGAGAGTTCTCATTTATAATGTAAAACCCTACATGAAAGAAAAACACAAACAGCACAAGACATCTGAATTGCAGCTCCGATTGAGATCCAAACAAAATAAAGTTAGGTGTAACGGCACTGTGTACCCAGAGAAAAAAAAAAAAAAAAAAAAAAAAAAAGAAGCAAGAAAATAGCCTCTTTTTACATCCAGACAGTCCGGAGAATAATAATGTGCTAGTTTTTCAAATCCAAGTAGCTATTGAAGATTGTAATGATTTCAGTCTAAAAAGCGATGCTGGAAAGCCTCTTCAGAGATTGCAAGCTCCTACTGTGCAGAAACATTGTGTCACTGCACACGGGTGTAATGGAGACAGACAAAAGAAATACTTCAAGGAAAGACGTGGGGAAGCACTGGATGATGTCTTTTCCCAGAAAACCTAGTTACAGTTTTACCAGTGACAAAAAAAAAAGGGGGGGGGGGGGGGGGAGGCTGGAGGCTGGAGGGGGAAATGGTCGAGTCATTTCTTGCCCTACCCTGAAAATGCAGTCTCAAAACTGATTGTGTTACGAGCAGAGAAGCTTAAGGTATCATTTTCTTTTGTCAGAAACGGTAGCAACAATTTACCGTGAGAAAGGACCACAACACAGTTCGTGGTTTTCTCCACACGTCCTGCAGCAACCCACTGTTCAGGTCTGATCTCTCCAGACTTCTCTACTGACCTTTCTGTACAGAAAGAAATTGAGAAGCACCGCAAGGGCCGTGTTAATCTTTCTTAAACTCGTGTGCTTGCAGCTTGTTTTACTTTGTATATTTAACTTGCTTTAAAAAAAAAACAGCATAGGTTGTTACACAAACAAAAGACATGCTAATTAAGGAGAAATTACTCAGACTACTTTAGTTTATACAAAGATTTAAGCGCGGATTATCATTTAAAGATGCTGAACGTCGTATAAAGCATCAATAGTAATTACATTTTATTTACTTCCAAGGGTTGATCCTGTACAATATTTATGAGGTGGAGAAAAATATTGTACTTTCAGGAAATTATGTTTTCCTGGAATAAGTTATCTAGGGTTCTTGTTTTTTCTTAATCAATCCAAAAAACAAAATTCGACCCCATTTTTTGAACTATAATACTGAGAAAAATCGTGACATTTATATTAGAGGTCAAAAGGATGAGAAGACACTTTTAAAAGCCTTTCTTTTAACATAAAAGTATTATGAGCTAAAGGGAAAAAAACTATATCACATTTTTAGTTGAAATTAATCTACTTATAAGGGAGTTACAAAACAGCATTGACTGAAAGAAGAGGGAAAGGAGAAACTCAGGATCCCTCTTTCCTTATAGGAGGACGTTCTTTATTCTGATAAATCCAAGCATCAAAGATTGATCTCTAAGCAATGGTCAGACACCCAGGAAAAAAACACTAAGCAACTTCTTTCCATAGCGGATACATTCCCAACTCTGAAGTTTCACTGTACAGTCAAGGTCTTTGTGTCTTCTGACACTTTTCAGTCGATACTTTTCCTGAGCAGGGTCCTACAGAAATTGAGATATATTTCTAGAAACAGCCACCCAGAAGTTCCCAAGGAAGGCAGCCAGGGTACTGCTGATATCTGGATTCCCAAGCCCAGCGCCCACATTTTGCTTTTGGCGAGCAGCAGTGACAAACCCCAACAGAGGGGAAAATTTCTGGGTGTCAGTCAGTCCCACAAGCAGTGGCTGGGACAGAGGATGGAGGAGAACCTCTCTGTACATCTCTGCCGCTGAAACATGCAAATAAGCAGCAGCAATTCTAACTTAGAGAAATTTCTTGGATGTGAAAGAGGGGAAAATTCCTTCAAAGAACGTCTTTGCAGCCCTTCGTCGCTTCTAGCTTCTACTCTCCCTCAGGCATTTGCATCCGTGCAGCGGTTCCCTTCGCTTCAAGGTGTACTTGACAGAAAAGATCATGGCGCACAGCTGAGCAACAATATTGCATCCAGATTGCATGCAAAATATCATTCATGAAAGGTGCTAGATATTCAAAATAGAACAAAAATAAAAAGATATGATCCCATGCAAACAAATGTAGTGTGGTCATACGTACCCAGCAATGCATATATGTAAAGCCCTTCAGGTGCAGAAACATTCCTTTTCAAACCCATGCTAAAATTGGTGATTCAAGGCTTTCATTTTCTTGCCCAATGTTTGTTCCAAACAAAAAGAGAGCCCAGCCTTTCAAACACCTTTGCCCTTAAGTACCCTAACAAAACCCCAGGTGGGTGCAGAAGAACTCGGAGCAATAACCACATTTATCAGTACTCGTGAGATCAGATGTCGCTAACCTAACTCTAACTAGAATTTTTCCTGACTGTAAGCTCTAATCATCACTATAAAATTTGGAGCATAAGTAAATAATTGTAACCCTATTAACTTTAGGAGGTCTGAGATATAAACCATGGAAACCATTCTAGCAACGTATGTTTTACTTCATTTTCTCAGCATTCAAAAATAAATAAAAAGATGAGGAAAGCAGAAAGTAAAAACAGAAAAAAATAGAAGGATGCTGCTGCCACTGATGTCTATGGCAACTGGCAGAAATCCCATGCATTTTAATGGGAGTAAGATTTTCAATTTTTAGTACTTGTGCCCTACATATCTTTTGCCTTCAGCTCTTCTCGACAGCATTGACTACATGATGTTCTGAAAAATGAACCTCCAAAATGCAGTCTTGGCCTGTTGGAAAGGTTTACTCTTTTTTTTTTTTTCTTCTTTAACTTATGCTCAAATTTCAAACATGGGCATAAGGATTATATTTTTATTTTACTACATAAGGGGACTGAAGAAGTCTTGATGCTGACAGAACACTTTATGTGATATTTAGCAACAAAGAAGGAAACTCTGTCAGCCCAGAATTCACAGGAGCAGGAGTTGGCTAAATTCATGGCGTGGTGCGGGAAAATTACCTCAACACTGTCTACTTTTGCTGATTTTTCCTTATGCTGACACTTCTGATGCCCCGAAAGTTGCTGTGCTCACATCCTCTGCTGCTGGTGTCAAAGAACACTCTCAGTCTTCACATGCCAAGATGAGGAAAACCTATTGCAATGCCCAAAAGACTTAACTCCTGTCAAATATATTCATTTAACACAAGCACTCTGGTCTATGGCTCTGAAGTCTTAAAGGGATGGCATGAAGGAGGAAGGAAGAGAAAAACAGGCAGTAGCTTTAAAGTAAAATCTTCTATTAATAGGCAGAGCCACTCTGGTTCATTGTAGGAGAAAGAGAAAAAAAGTATTAGCTGCAAAGGCAGGGTTAGATTTTCGAATTTGTAGTATACATGAAGGATTGTATGCACTCCTACAGAAAAACAATAACTTGAAGAAAACAACCTCGTGTGAAAAAAAGCCTACTTGATCATACACTTGAAGATACAGTCCTTCTTGTCTCCCGACTTCTCCCTTAAGACCACTGTCATCACTCAGGTCACTTTCAGACATTAGTGCAGATTTAGAATTAAGTTTGGTATGAAGAAAAATAAAAATTAGATTTTTTTCAGCTATTCTGGGTGCAGGCTTCACTTATTTTTTTTTTCTATTCTTAGCAAGACCATAGAAGCCTAGTGCATAGTGAAATAACTTCATCCAGTGCTACAGTTTCCCTAGGCTAAGCAACAGTCCGATTCCACCCCTTTGTCCTCTCTATTTCATTAAGTTCATATGTACAGAAATAAAACACTTGCAGAACAGGGCCAAGAGCAAGCCAGTCACATCAAGCTTCTGATGCTATGATGTTATGAGAACATATTCCTCCTATACGTGTAGGGAATCCCACTGATGTTAGCATCCCCTCACGGGTATAGGATAGGACAGAATAGAATAGAATAGAATAGAATAGAATAGAATAGAATAGAATAGAAGTCTCAAGTTAGAAGGGACTCATAAGGATCATTGTGTCCCACACCCTTCTTCTCACAGGACTACCTAAAACTAAATCAGATCAGACAGGCCATTTCTTTGGCTTACCACATCCACCAACTGGGTTGTATTTAGGTTTCATAGTTGTAAGGGCTTTCATCATCGCACTTCTAAGGCTGCCACCCAAATTTACTATTTGCTTTCCAGTTAACACAAACAAATGAGCAGAAAATTTAAGAATAGGTATGATCTTAACTAATGTCAAGAATTGTGATGCGGCTACAAGAAAAAAATCTAGCAACTTCTTCAAGACAGATGAAATTACCAATCTATCTAGCCCAGAAAGTGTCATCTAAACCTTTGCATGTGCCTTTGAGTCCTCATGCTGGAGAGAAGTGGACCAGCTGGAGCGCAGCATGAATCAGGCCTGTGAGGAAAGCCTGAAGGAGCTGGTCATGTTTAACCTTAAACTAAAGAAAGTGGAAGGACGAAATTGAGCAGCGGTTGTAGTGTGGAAGAGAATAATCTATTTGCCAAGTCCATTTTGGGTAAAATAGGAAGCAATAGACTTGTATTTCTGCAAGAAAAGTTAACGTAATGAAGCAGTGGACTAGATTACCTCGGCAACAGGGACACTGAAGGTCTTTCAGGATAGGACAAACATGAATGGCACAGGTATACGCTGATCCTGCACTGAGACCGTAAAATTTGAGACCACACAAAAAAAAAAGCACTTTTACCTTTTTTTTATTTTTCAACCATTTACTCTTGAGGAGAAGCATAGAAATTCATAGAAATTCAATGGTCAGGATAGACAGAAGGAGCTGTTTCTCTCTCTCCCATTCCATCCCCCTTCTCACTCATTTTCTTTCCCATAAATTATCCCAGAAAAGGAACCATTTACTTTCCTTTGCAAAACATCATAAAGTTCAGCTAAAGTAAAAGCTGGGTCTGAATGACCCTTACTTTCGCAGGAGCAACAATTTACAAATAAGGTTTTTTGTAAAATACATCCATTTTTAGGCATCTGCTGATACAAGTGTATACTGAAGCTTCTGATTTTTTTTTTTTCCCAGTTCGTTCTTAGACCGGTGCAGCAAAATAGCTGGTAGCAAAGGAAACTTTCTGGGGATTGCCATTCAAGTCAGGACACACGCAGGGCTTTTTTATTTGCTTGGAGACTATCAATACTTCCCATATAGCTAGAGAAGTCATTTTATAAATAGTGAAGGTATTTCTACTGAAAAAGGATTTTCCAGAGAACATCACAAACTTTTTTACTAATCCTAAGAGTCATGATACACTTGCAGGAAACTTTGAAACAAGATCATGAGAAGATACAATGAGACTGTAAGAGGAACAGAAAAGAAAACTAATAAAGAGAGACTCAAAATATATTTTTGGAAGTACGTAATTTTGTGATATCTTCTCCAAGAAAAACGATTTGAGATTTGAGTCTAGTGCAAGGTAGAACTGTAGAGCAGATGTAACATCTCCTGGTCTTGCTCACGTCAGGAACGAAAATGCACTTGATACACTCCTCCCTAAAACATGAATATCCCATTTAGACCACAACTGCAAATATATGCGTTGAAGGCACATAGAGCAAACCCAGTCCTTCCGAAGGGTTGTGCTGCTGGCTTTAGCCCGTCCTGCATTTCACCTGAGAAACGCTAACAAGCATTGCATTTTTTTAATACCTAACCTCTGCATATGAAAATTGCTCATTTAATTTTAAATGTAACATGTGACCCCAGTCCTATTTTAGTAAGAGTCTGTTCGGCCCTTTAAAACATCCTTTCCTTTAAGTAATCACAGTATTGTACCTCGATGTGTTTGGTTTTCCTCAGATATTCTTTATAAACAATACACCAAAGGGAGTCAGTACAGCAAAGGGAATGCAACGTTTCCTGACCTCATCTATTTATCTAACACAAAATGGGAAAGATTTTGAAGGCAACAACAACAGCTCACAGAGAGCAGGGTCTGGCCACCAGGTATGCACTGGCTATATTTGTTGATTCCAGAGACTCATCAGGAATCTCAGGCTCCTCACGCTGCCTCTGTGCACAATGTTGGGTTTGAGCTGCTCTTGCACGACGTGGTTTTTTTTTCCTCTTCTTGTTGTGTTTGTTCTGAATGCTGAAGCGTTTTTAAAGATACTAAAAAGAGCATACAAACACGCAACTAAACCCAAAAAATCAAGCATGGCACAGTAGGAGAAGAAAGCTTCTGGGGAGAGAAAGCAAAGCTGTGTGACAGATGGAAAGGTCTCAATGGATGAATGGTACTACTACAGATAAGTAGCAGGCAGCCAGAGGGAATCAAATAATGATTATAGAAGAAAAATGAGGGTTAAAAAAATGGGGTAAAAAATCTTTGGCACTAGCAGAAAATTCTAGAGTAGCAATGTATAATTATTTTTTTTTTTAAGGGAGATTTAATTATATGCTCCCCACAATCAGGGAAATCAGTAAAGACAAAGAAGCTAGACAGCTGACAAGTGAGCCAGTGTGGACAGTATAAAAAGCTCAACGTGTCCTTGGAGAGGAAGGAATGTACTCCAGGATTCGGTCTGGCATGCCCCCAAACCCGAACAGATTACTTTCTGACGATCAATACTTGTAACCACCAGAGGCCTGTTGCAGAGTTTAAAAAAAAAAAAAAAAGAAAGAAAGAAAAGAAAAGGAAAAAAAAAAAAAAAGAAAAAGAAAAAGAAAAAATTCAGCTTCAAAGAGACCTGGTCCCAAGCTCACATTTTATTTTTGCCACTGGGTGCTGAGGTAAGAGCTTTGGACAAGGCTCATTTTTCATCTCTTTATAGGGCTGTGGATTGAATATGAAGTGTTGCCGTGTGTTCTCAGGGCTTTGCTCCGTCGGTTTCCTGTCCCAGAGAGGAACGCTCACAAGATGACACTCGTCCCCTTTGACCAAAGCTGGTATCAGGTCTTTCACAACAGCCTGATTAATAAGTCTCCTTTAATATCTGTGACTCTTTAGCCACCTATAAAGGAAAAAAAATAAAATACTCCTTGTTTTCTTCATTTAAGTCCCTTTTTCTTTGGAGAGACCTAGAAGAGCCAAAAAGGTTCCTTGATTTATTTGAAATGTTACCGATCAGCAGTAATATCCAAATAGAGCTTAGCTATTTCACAGAAGAACAGTAGGCACATTTTCATGTACTGTAGTATACCTCAATAGGAATTAAACCTAACATTTTTCCCCATAATACAATTTAATCACAAAGAGATGCCAAAAAAAATACTTTTAGATATTACTATCAGTACAAAACAATAATTCGTACGTTTTTGGAGTCACAGAGAGTTCTGTACAATTTGATATCTCCTATAACAATTCCGCCTCTCCCCCTCTCACATTTTAGCTTAATTTTCTTTTGTCTTTCTCCCATTCATTTTTCAAACACTGAAGGCAGTGCACATTTTCCAGGAAGCACTGATGCGATATATTTTTTTTCCCATATAACTTAAGTTGCTGAAAATGACCTATCTGAATAAGGAAAAACAAGGCAGAGAAGAACAGAAAATCTAAGCAGCTTTTTAAGGAAAGAGCCAAAAAGAAAAAAAAAAAACCAAAAGAAAAAAAAAACCTGTATTATTAATAGCAAACTCCAGGATGATGGATGAAAAGAACAACAATATCCTTTAATCATAAAGCACTAACATTCCAGCAGTGCTGGTAAGTGAGTGGAGCAGTGAAACCATTTGAGACTTAAACAGATGGATTAGGAAAGGTTCCACTGTGGGTTCCTGGACAGATTTCAAAACAGCAGCCTGATTAACTAATGCACAAAAAGCAAGTGATTCTTCCAATCAATAAGCTTTTATGTAAGCATATTTGAGTTATAATATTTAAACACAGCAGACAAGTGGGGAATCAGGAATTCCTCATGCTGGGCTAACAAAGCAGTAAGTTTTACTTGAATCTGGAGATCTCTTTTTTTCCAGCAACTCTCAAAGGGGTTTTATAGCTAATGTTGTCACCACATGTTCATCAATATATTAACAGCTCTTGACGGTTTTGTGAAAATGATGGTGAGTTCCAAGTCAAAAAGCTGCTGTTTTTTTACAAATATTTTTTACATAGTGTTTGAGGGAGAAGTTAACTAGATTTTCACTGAATGATGGAAACTACACGTAAAAATTGACTAACTTTCCTAGCGAGCACACTTTCCACAACTAATTAGAGAGGGAGTACAATCAAAACCCCAGGTCATAGGGAAACAGCAAATGGTAATTGTTTTACATGGATATTTTCATATCTCTTTATTTCAAAATATCTTTTAAAACCATTTAAAGGAGGTTAATTTTTTTAAGGAATTATTGGCAATGAATTCTATGTCTCTTTCTCTCTCTTAAGCACCCCAGAGTTGCAGATAGAAGTATGATATTTTATAAAGGTTTCTAAAAGTGACCTAATACGTCTTTATATAAGACAGTATTATTATAAGGTCTAATATCTTGTAACGTTCCAATGATAGAAACAGGCAGCAAAAGGGAAAATTTCAGACTTCTGTATGATACTTGGACTTCTGGGCCATGCTCTCTACTACTTCATTTATACCAGAATTAAGAGAGATGCAGATTTATACTGATTAACTATCTACGTTTCCCTTTCCAGATGAGATCTGGCTGCAAGATATTTGACCTTAAACCTGACACTTATCCAGACAGGAATTTCGCTTATTTTGCACAATGTAATATTCTTTAGGAAACACTTCCATAAGAGTTTTGAGTTTTAAAATTTCTGAGTACTTAGTAGGTTTTCAGAAGCAGTCCATTTGAGACAGACAAATAAGCAGAAGACAACTAAGATAGTCAGAAGGTACATAGTAAAAGCTCTTTATTATACGACTTCATGATATCACAGGACTCTTCATGGCCGTCACTGAATTATATCTGCCTGGAAAAAAAAAACAAAGGGAAAAAGGAAAAATACATTTAATTTACACAAGCCAGAACCAACAGAATACTGCGGGAATATGCATTGAATATGAATCTCTGTTTAGCTTAGCTAACCCAGGAACCCAAATGGCGTTTCAAGAGATTAATAAGGAAAATGATTAGTTCAGGATCAACACACACATTTGAAGAAGACATCCTTAGAGCCTCATAACTCAGCCAGATCAAAACAGCTTTTAACAGGATTAATGAAAGATACACCTGGAGTTTAAGGTGCTACTAAATTTGCACTGCTTTCCACTTTGCAAATTTGCCTCAAGGTTAGAGGAAATTTTCATGAGGAAATATCTCACCGTGAATATTTTTTGAAAATGACCAAGGAAGTTCATCGGATTTCCTTCAAGGTTCATGCCATTTTCAGCCAAAAAACCCCTAATATTTTACCAAGTAAGAAAGAAATTTTCAGGTTTTCAACACACTTCAGAATCAGATGTCTCCTTTAGTTATAAATATGTCCTGCATTTTGCCTGCGTACAAAGCAGTCATTACATGCGTCATATTTGTCACTGGTTTCTCGCCTGCTAGAGGCCGGTTTGAAATTGCTTGTTGTCATGCCTCAAGGACTTCATCCTGGCCTGGAGTATTAGACTGGTGTGGTGCGGCGACTGTGCCTCTTTCCATTAAGGAGTTTGGGCTCCAAGATATACAGAGTTGCTGGCTTTTCTGGCTCCCCTTTAAATTGCCCAGCCAGATCCTCTGCTTAGTACACATGTAGGTCTGAATATATGTATATATATTCAGCAAAAGAAGGACACGGACCTGTTGGAGCGGGTCCAGAGGAGGGCCACAAAGATGCTCAGAGGGCTGGAGCACCTCTCCTATGAGGACAGGCTGAGAGAGTTGGCGTTGTTCAGCCTGGAGAAGAGAAGGCTCCAGGGAGACCTTATAGCGGCCTTCCAGTAGCTGAAGGGGGCCTATAAGAAAGCTGGGGAGGGGCTGTTTGCAAGGGCATGCAACAATAGGACGAGGGCCAATGGTTGTAAACTAGAGCAGGGTAGGTTTAGATTAGACATTAGGAAGAAGTTCTTTACAATGAGGGTGGTGAGACACTGGAACAGGTTGCCCAGAGAGGTGGTGGAGGCCCCATCCCTGGACACTTTCGAGGTCAGGCTTGATGAGGCTCTGAGCAACCTGATCCAGTCAAAGATGTCCCTGCTTAGTGCAGGGGGGGTGGACTAGATGACCTTTAAAGGTCCCTTCCAACCCAACACATTCTATGATTCTATGATTCTATATATTTGCCTTGAGGTTTATAATGAAACTGTTCTTCATAAATTGAAAAAGGATATTGGGGGATAAAATGCCAAAACATTGGCATACAGCCCCCAAACCAGTAATAAGTCTATTAGTTTACACTGTAAGAACAGTGTCTTTCAGTCTCCGGGGTACGACCCTCACAGGATGAAATGTCATCGTCAGAGTGACTAAACAGTTGACAGAGGCATGTAGTAAACCCGTAGTATTCAATAAAATCCTCTGAAGACAATAGAGAGAGATCCTTCTGAATTTCTGAAAGGGCTCTTCACCTATCTCAGACTAAACACCTCTTTTTCCTTCTCAGTCTGCATACTCAGTCATAACCCCAAAGTCTTTCTTCTTTTTGTCTCCACTAGTCTGAAGTTCGTATAAGAAGTCCCATTCAAAGCCTTTCCTCTGGGCCAGGTTGTCACAAACTCAACCCCCACCATCGGCATACGCAGCGTGTAGTGTTTGGAGCAAAGGCAGCATAAATTCTCTCTGCTTTTTCTAGTTATTCAAATTCTGTGACATTTTGTGAGGATCTGAGGGCATGTTTACAAGCAGTAAAAATACACTGATGTCATGAATAGACTACAACCCAGATGCTATGATTCAACTTCAGCTGCCAATTACTGCTATTTTGAATACAAACAAATCTGAAAGTAAAAACATTAAATTAGGGACATAAAATACATTAAGCAGAATATTTTGAAGTATTACCCTATTTCTATTTTAAGGGCCAGTACAGATTCCAACAAAGGAAACGACTTCTTGCCGCAATTAAAACAGTAAATAGTATTATACTCTGTGTAGCTCCTAGGAGTTCAGTCCCCCACAGTTATCTGTGGGATGCTTCACACTGCCGCAGTAGGGCAGTTCAATATTTCAACCTCTTACTGTAAAAATTAAGCTGGTTTTTTTCTAATACATTTTGAACTCTATTCACAGAAGCCCACACTGCATGAAATTCACAGGCCCCCAGAGAGGTAAAATAATTCTCCCTTTTGGTGCACCACTGAGGAATGCTAAAAATAGTCGAACATACCAGGAAAAAAACCAGATCTCCTTTGGGGACCACAAGTGTCTTTGCCTCACTAGAAAGAAGAAAATAGATATGCATATATTTGTACAATAACATCAAATTTCTGTACACTATACTAAGTAGTTAAATAGTCTACATTCTGGAGAATCCTGAATCTCAAACCTACCTAATTATTATACTTCCTGTCTATTCCAAATGTAGAAGAACAGCGCATTAATTTCAATTGCTGAGTAACTCATAGCAGTTGTTACTTTCATTTACTGTAAAAACATATTAAATACCAACATGTGTAAGAAGCATATGATTTTGTGTGATATATACAGATATATGTGCACATATCTAAATGCGGATGTACCTATATGCAGATGTGCGTGTACAATTTTTTGCTGCAAAGAAAAAAATCCCCTTGTTGCCATCTGCATCTTGTTATTTGACTCCGGCAAGTGGTTTAGCTGGGTGGAGTCCTGCATCAGTGGCATAATGCTCACATAGAAAGGTTGGATTGACTTGAACCCCAGACAATTGCAGGACAAAAGGTTTTTCATTAAATCCCTGCTGATTAGCCCTAAAAATGACACTGGTGACCTTGGAGACAGAACTAGGAGTTTTCTTCACCAGGAGCGTTAAACATATGAAACTGTTACAGTCCTGATGTGCATATGTACACAGATCTCCACATTTTGCCATGCTCTACTCTCTTCTGAGTTACTTTTAGGAATATTTTTAAATAAAATGTTGCAGCAGTAAGACCAGATATAGTACATTTCATCATAGACCATACCTGTATACTAGAATATATGGGAGAGGCATTGAATGACACTTTTATAAACAACACAACAAATTTACCTGAAGTCAAATAAAGGAGGTGTATGTTCATTACTGGCTGTGGTGAATTTCTTTTTGGATGCTGTGTGCTTTAACAGCATTCTTTTCCTGCCTATATGCTTCTCTGAGTGAAAACAGTTTTATTAGATGTTGCTTCAGCCTTCAGATTATATCCACACAAACAAACAAGATATTAGTTGGTGCCAAAACATTTGTATGGGTACTGAACAATCATCATTAAAGCAGTCAACATTAAGCATTCAGAAATGGTTAACACTCAGAAGCATTTAGATAGCTACAGATTTCCCACTGTCTAAAAAAGAAAGGAGGATTTATAACTGTTTTTCGTTTACCTACAGAAATATTTTTTATTTTCCTATTTAATGATAGCATTGTGCTTATACATAAGACACCAACAACTTTTATTTGAAAACACAATATTTAGGAGTGGAAATGCCGAAGTATCCTTAAACCACTGATATTAAATATTACCCTGAATTAAGAATAAGTGTAAATGACAACCCAAGTCAGATACTACATCTAAATGTAGCACACATTTTATCATTCGTTATATATGAGAGTAATCATGCTTTTGTCCATGCAAATGTTCCTGTAGCAAAAGTAGCAAAGACGGTGCTGTAATGAGATATGTAGGTCATATCATGGTGAAAGACTCTGTAAGATTTAGCCACTTGATGCATTTGCAGGTGTGAAACATCTCAAAGGCTCCATTCTGATTAGATGAATTTCATTCTGTGACAAGCATTAACATGCCCTGTGCAGGATTGAGCGTTGAACACGCAAAGATATTTATAAATTCCACTTCATGCTCTTAATATTAGGGTAATCAGTTTGCTCTTTCCCTTTCATTTGTCATATTTATTTCATGTAGCACAAGAGATTGCCATTTCAAAGTGTCCATGTTTCCTTGGCTTAAGTTAAAAAAAGAACTTAGGCTTTCTACCCATAGTACATCTGTCCCCTCACCTCTGAGTTCACTGTAACCTCTAAATCAGGCCCAAGGCAACAGAAGGCCAAGGATAAATTTCTGGTTTGCTTATTCTTTCTATAACCTGGTTTTCGTAATCTTCATTTTTTGATTTTTGCACCAAAATCAGCCTTAACTCAGAGGACAGATTTTAATACCATGTCTTCTAGGATTTGCCTGCTTCTGGAGCCAACGGCCCAACAGCCAACAGAGGAATGTGCTAGGCATGGCCTCTGCCTCTGATCTGAAGGGCTTTACCAGCCCTTCACCTCCTTTCAGATGTACCAACTGGAGAGAACCTAGGGCATGAGCCCACGGCAGGTCTCAAGCCACCGCGGTTGTCGCAAGACGCCTTCACTCTGTCTCAGTGCTCCACTTTTCTGCATCTTACTCCAATCCTCCTCCTAAAAAGAGTCTAGAGTTACTCAAGTCTGAATGACATTCCTAATCCACCAGTAGGTAGGGCTGAATCACAGCTCAAGGCTTCCCTTATCCCCCAGTCCAGAAATGAAGCTTGGTATCTCTCTCAGAAGAGCCTGGGCTTTATCTAGGCCATCAAGTCAGCCACAAAACCATGCGAGTTAATTGGAGGCATTAAACTGAGAAGGATTCTTAATCAAGCCATGACCGCTATTAGCAACTGAGTACTGGGGGAAAAGGTGGATAATAATTTTTTACTATACATAATGATTGTCTTAAATTTGCACATTAGACAAATCCTGAAACAGTGCGTGGGGTCACCAGAAATCCTGATCTGAGGTTCAGCAGTTGCACAAATACACACACAGCTTACGTGAACCAGAAAGATGAAACCTGTCCAAGATCCTAAAAGCTCCCAAACCGACATGCAGCTTTAATGTGAGCAACTGTAAGATGATTTATTTTTTCAGATCAAATATACAAAGTTCTGGATGTAATTCTGTTAAGGAGTTTTACATCTTGCCACTAGGATTTTTTTTTCCTCTGTGTTAAGCTTTAATATCCTTTCAAATGCATTAATGTGTCCCTGGAACAGACGCTTAGAGACTCCTGCATGCTTTGAATATTTCCCCTTTAAAAATGGCTTTCATACTTACTGAGACTTTATGTACCACCTCTCTGGCACCAGAGCTTGTAAAACACTAAGGGAAACGGCTCCTTGCCCAAAAACATGTCCAACAAGCAAAATCTTGCTTCAGGTCACCCCACAGCCAGAAAAAAAAAAGAAAAGTGGGACCATATCAACCAGCTCTTGGAGATTTATGCAAATATTTGCTTCCCTTTCAGTCGGTTCACATCTCAGGGGCTTGCCTTTGAATTTCAGGTGTGAACCGTTCCTGTATGCCAAAGAGAAGCTGGGGCAAACACAGAAAGCTTCAACCAGTTTCTTTCAAAAAGCTTTGTGTCAGCTCCACTTCTTTTTGTCTTTCAATGCTATAGTGCAGCTCAATATAATGGTGCGAGTTCATGCATTAGAAGGATAAATCTGAGACAAACAAGATATGCTTTTTATTAAAAGGTTCGATATGCAATGTCTGAATTTCAAGTCTGAGAATAAGCCTGGATCCTAACAAGTCTCGCATACTTCCATTTTTATTGCAAAGAATTTGCACATGAAATATCTAATTAAGACTGCATGTCACCACCCTATAACCACTCAGAGTAGTCACGCAGGGCTGAAAAAATTTTCACTGTAATGTTATTATTTCAAAAACAATTTATTTTGAAATTTGATTTGCCGGACATCTCTCAAAGCTTAGCTGCGTAACTTTGGTTAGATACTCAGGCGCTTCTCAATAGGGTTTTACCCTGAAAAGACACACTGGAAGAAAGTCCAGAAAATTAGTCCTGGGTGCAACAGCAAATCTCCTCTAGTGCTCTGATCATATTGCTGTACTAGCACACAAGTACAGAATTAGCCCACTCTCTGCGTGGTTCTCAGGAGCACTTTCAAAATGAGTTCTTTCTTTCCTACCGACACTGAAGCCGCTTGGTAAATTCCTTTTACAGATCTATTGACATCCATGCTTTTAAAATAATAACTTCATGGACACTCCAGATAATGAAATAGAGTTCATGGCAAAACGTAACTGACCATCTACTTACTTGTGGTCTGAGGAGGACTACGCAGAAGCTAGCACAATGGGAAAGCAATGTGCAGGGAGAATGTGAGGAATGATTTGTTATGCAAGCCTGACAAAACTCCATGGGGAATTTTGTAGTTTGATGAAAACAAAGATTAAAGCTAATAATAACAAACAAAATGATAGGAGTATAAAGAAACCACTAAAACACCACAGCATGCACTTTAAACTACAATAAAGGCATGTTATCCCTTTAAGTTGAATGAAGCTCCCCCCACCACCAAAAAAAAATTGTGCATGCACAGACTAGTCTTTTTCTGGGTTGGGAAGTCTCTTTTTTGCTCAGGGCTAAGAAAAAACTTCTAAAAAGTTTTGGCAGACCACACAATAACATGCATCTAAACATGCACAGAGAGCACACAGCATAAGGAACAAAGAGGAGAAATTAGGGGTGTGCATGCAGTTGCAGGGCTAGGAACTTACTGGGATGACATGGATGTTGTGGGATTGCTCACACAACTGCAGTGCCACAATGGGTGGGTACTAGCTGTTCAGGAGGTACAGGAGAGGATGGCAAGGAGGGGGAGTTTCCTTGTATGACAGAGCACAGCAGGGATGCATAGAACTCTGTCTAGGGATGAGTGAGTAGCCAGCTGAGACTTTATGAGTCACGAGTAGCATGCAGACCAACATGAACAACGTTGTAGTGAGTGTCTGCTACAGACAACCTGATCAGGGAAACAACTGGAAGAACAAAATTGAGGGACAACACAGTGCGGCACAAGCAATCCAGGAGGTTCCAGACCACCATTTCATGATACGTGTGGTCAAAGAGCTGATGAAAGAAGATGCTCTGCTGAATCTCATACTTACAGACATGGAAGAATTGGTCAGGGATCTGAAGGTATGAAAGTCAAGTGAGGCCTTAGTGCAGCAGTCATGAGATTGTGAAGTTCAGGATCATGATGGGAGGGAACAGGGCAAAAAGAAGCAAAATTATAACCCTGGTCTTCAGGAGAGCAGACACTCACTACAATGTTGTTCATGTTGGTCTGCATGCTACTCGTGACTCATAAAGTCTCAGCTGGCTACTCACTCATCCCTAGACAGAGTTCCACGCATCCCCTACTTGGCATCTTCAGGGACCAGCTTGTAAGAATTCTGTGGGATACAGCCCTGGAGAAAAGATGGGTCCAAGAGCCCAGGTTGATTTTCAAGGATCACCTCCTCCAAGCTCATGGTACAACCTCCAAGAATGCTACAACCCAACGTGCAGCAGTCAAGCAAAGATATCATCAGGGGTCCTGACTAAGCTGGAATGTGAGAAGGAAGCCTACAAGAGGTGGAAGCAGGGACAGGTGAGCCCTAGAGACACTGTCCAAGCAATTAGTTGGAATTGGGTTTAGAAAAGCCAAAGCCCATCTGAAGTAGAATCTGGAGAGGGGCATAAAGGGCAACACGAAGGGCTATCAGCAGCAAAAGGAAGATAAAAGAAAATTTGGTCCTACTGCTGAATAAAGCAGTGAACCTAGTGACAAAGGACACAGAGAAGGCCAAGGTACTCAATGACTTCTTAGCCTCCAGTTTAACGGGTAACATTCTCTCTCAGAAATCCCAAGTCCCTGAGAATATTGGGAATCTGGAGCAAGGAAGACTGATTCTCAGTAGAGGAGGACGGCTAGGGATCATGTAAAGAAGCTGGACATACACAAGTGCTGAAAGGCCTGGGCAATGTCATTGTGACGCCTCTCTTGATTATCTCTGAAAGGTCATGGCAACTAGAGGAGGTTCCTGAGGACTGGAAGAAAATTACTGTCACATCTATCTTCAAGAAGGGTAAGGAGGATCTGGGGAACTATAAGTCAGTCAGCTTCATCTCAGTCCCTGAGGCAAAAACAAAAACCAACAAAAAAAAAAACAAACCAGAGAAAATGATTGTGGAAACCGTTTCCAAATGTATAAAGGATAGGACAGTAATTGGAAGTAGTCAGCATGGATTTACAGAGGGGAAATCTTGTCTGACCAACCTTGAAGACCAGACAATCTCTCAAAGTGCCATCCTGTTATTTTGTGATTCTGTAAATTTACTGAATAATAATGGGGAAGAATTTGTCCACAGGTCATACGAAATTAAAGCATCCAACCCAAGTCATCAAGCAACAGTTTCCTATTGTTGGCTTTAAAGTACATGAAAATTGTAAAATCCATTCGGCATGCTGGATGTGGCTTTGATGGAAAAAGACTGATTCATCTGACTCTTCCCTGCTTTGAGGCCGTTGTGATTTGGAAATGCATTGGTGAGCAGCACTAGGTATCTATGACTGAAGAGAGACGCACAGGAATCAAGGACGTGGGACTTCGCGTTCTATGCTGACCATGGAAAAATGCTCAAAGTGTGGACTCTACAATATAAAGTGCTAAAGACAAACACTTCTACTCAAGAGTTTTTGCTGTGTAAGAGGCAAGTCAAAGGAGCTTATGCAGTAACTAAGGACAAACTAACTCTGAGAAAGAAGAGCAAAGCTGTAAGTTTGTAATATATATTACCAATAAGTCAACGTATTGAAGAAACATAGCTACAAATTTCTTAAGGTGAAAAAACATACTTTTTTCTTTAAGGTACATTATACTTCATGTTTTCTTGTGACATCTATTTTTAGCTCCACTGTACTCTAAAGACAAGATTTTAGAATGGTCTAAATTAGTCTATGGTGATTACCCCCATTGTGCAATTTACTACTATTTTATTAATGCAAGATTAAAGATAATACTTTACTGGGAGAGGTAACAGCAGAATTAACCTCTATTTACCTTGACATAATAAAGATTTAATAAAACATGGGAAAATGTCAATGAACAGCATAATTATTCTAACATGAAATTTAAATGTAACTTAATTCTGTATTCTGCATGTTTAATGCTTTAAGATTAGTCATCATTGTTCTTTTCTCCCCTCTTCCAGTGCATATTTAAAAATATTTCCAGCAGCCTCAGACAACTTGCTTATTAAATGTATCCTAATTTATTTTCAAATTCTGAAACATTAAATGAAAAAACCAACTGTTTTTTGAAAGAAATTCACCAACCCCCTGCAACCATTATACATCTCCGTATCTCACCCTTGTCCAAATTTTTTACTATCGAATCAAAGAAGATTCTTGTTTGGTTTATATCCTGCGGTTTTATTACATCAGACAGGCATCAAAGGGGCAGAACACATAGGATTGAAAAATAACACAGCTGCACTTTGCAATGGAGTGTTCTGTATCTGGCCGTGTTTTGTTGTTCGTGTAATACTTTTCAATAAACAAAGATGTCAATCAACTTTCTTTGCAGCACATCACATTTCAGATTTAAACCACTTCAGACACAGAGCTGCCCCAAGCTCACACGTTTAACAGATAAAAATTCAGCTTTCTGTCAAGGCAGAATACAGTATTGATTGTAGACTGCATTTAGGCTGGTGTCTGTTGGAGCTATATTACTTTCAAACTCATACAAAGTCCACTATAGAGACATAATGCAAAATGTGTTTCTTTTCTAGTGCAAATTTTTTTTTAATGTTCTGCATTGATTAGCGGCAATTTCTAAATAAATGACAAAAAAGCAGCCAGGGCTAGAATCTATCCAGAAATCAGTGATGGGGGGAGTTACAAAAACACGATAGTAATCATGAAAACTTTGATCACTTGATTTGATTCTAGTGCTTTGTAAATTAGCATAATTATTCAAACATGCTTCATTAAAAATCACGACTGTACGAGTCCTTCAGTTTAATGATCCAAGAACATACAGAATGAGCTAAGCTTTACATAAATACATCAACTTTGTACTAGGTGGCCATGTCGGAGACTGGCGGGTTATTTGTGTTAAAAAAAATACTGAATGCACTCGTGTTCCTTGCACAGTGTAAGAGACTGACGACTTGCTAAAAGGTGCAGCGTGGCAGCTAGTATATTTTACTGTTTATCCTCACATCCACCTGAACTTCTCTTGGGATCCCAGAAGGTTACATACTGTGTCACTCCTAAGGTACTGGGAGATTGGCATAAAATCCTAGTAAATCTCCAACTAATTACATTTGAACTGTAGGTGTCACAGTTGGTTTTGACCTTTAAAGGTTGGCAGAAGTTTGACAGTCCTTAAAGTGGCCCCACACTCTACAATACTTGCTCTATGAAAATTAAAAGGAATGAATGGGCTGCACAAATGAAATACGTATAACAAAGTAAGTGAAGTACCCTGTTTATTAATACACAATGTCCCAGAAAAATCAAAGAAATACACTTATCCATGGCAACCAAAATCATCGAGAATGTGCTGACATTCTCCTAAAACTGTAGCTGACAAAACACCAGTTGGCAGCACTGAAGGGTTAAGAGAAACTTAACAAATTTGACAGAGGAAAGGGAAAACAAATTCCAAGTTAAGTTGTCACTCTCTGCTTAATTCCCTATATATATATATACATATATATCAAGATGTGGCAGGGCAGCTCTTGTGTGTTGCTGGGAGTCAGGTTCCTGTTAGATTGTTAGTCTTAATCCGGCTGTTTAGTTTGGGATTTTGCATTTCTATAGTATTGGGTAATTGAGAACCAACATTTTACTCACCCACAACAATGATCTCTGCTGTGAAGTATCATTTTACAGCCCACCACTTCCACAAAAAAGAAAAAATAAAAAAATATCAGTTGCTCAGAAAAATACTGCATGAAATCTCTCTCTGCTGGCATTCCAACCAGGACTGAAAATGCTCTACTGTCCAGACTGTGAACATCCCAGCTGTCATCCAAGCACTATAAGATACTGAAATAAAGCCATGTGTCAGCATTACCAATAGCTGACAGTGAAACCTTTTTATCTTAAAAATTCTAACAGAAATTTGCAAGTAAGAAAATGAAGAATATTAACTCTTTTACATTAAAAAAGTTGGCCTTACGGGTCCATAAACATTGATTTAAATGAAAATGCTGAAATACTTTTGACAAAAAACGGGATGGTTTCTGAGAAGGTTAACTATTTCTTATAAATGACATGCAATTCAGAATTCATCACCTTTTATTAAATTTCTGCAATTTTTGGATGGAGTTTTCACACAACTGTGGTGGATTAAATGTTTCTTAACCCACATTTGAATCTCGGTGGCAGATTACGAAGATTGTGTGTTTCATGCCGTCTACATGTTGTTAGCTATTATTTGCAGAGAAGCAGTTCTCTGGAAAACTCTTGCACTGAATGTTTCCTTTCAGCATCCAGGATTTTGTAGTGTAGTGGAGAACGACACAGTAGATTATTGCTTCTTGTTTATCAGGTCACTAAGAAAAAGAAGTTGAGGATAAAAGAGTGAGCTTACTTTGTTTTATCAAAGACAGAGTCAAAACACTTAAGAGTTGCAAATAAGGGAAATTAATTTCAAAAGAAAGGCCGAAAATTAGAAAGAACCTCTCTAAACATATTTATTAGTTGAGGGCTATGCTAATTATTTCACCGTCCCGGCTACCCTGTTGGGGTTGGCCTCAGGAACTTACTGCACAAGACATGACTGGCACACTCTGGAGAGATCCTGGTGCTATGCACACCCTCCTCTTTTTAAAGCAGGCTACCCAAGCGCTCTCCCTCCCATTGGAAAGTGGGAAAATATTAAGAAATGAAAATACTGATTACTTTGTCTTTCCTCCTCCATGCTGTAATCTCCAAGCCCTTCTTTTCCTGGCTGAGAATCATCAAGCACTATAACATCACATGGCAATGCAGAGGATTACAGCATTTCCCACCACCCTGCCCCAACCCAATTAACCTCTTTTAATTAATATTTCTGTGGCGTTGCTCAATTTGCACTTCTTATGCTGGCTTCTCATGGCTTCTTTTTTTCACCCTTTTGAAGACACACAGGTAAAATTTGTTAGTAACAATCTTTGGAAAACAATACTTTTGTAACCATAATTTTTAGCTTATAACGGTTACTCTGCCATGAATTGTAGAAACACACGTGATATAATCAGTGGAGAAATTCACAATGAGGAGCTTAAACTCCGTGGCATGCACCCGTATGTCCAGTTTATTTGGGGAGGTCCTATTGAGGCCCCTATCACAGGGCTACAAAAGAAAAAAAATGGCCCTACAAAATTAAAAAGTCCCTCCTTACTATCATAATGATGTGAGAGGTTTTTCAGTTTTAGTCTTAGAGCAAGATTTTTCTTACAGTAACGCAACACTACTTTTTCTGCTGACCACAGAGACAACATACTTGTTGATGCAGAAACCCTAGATCAAATGATAGCTGAGAGACTATTTTAAATTTATGTAGCCTGGATTTTCAGCCTACAGGTCATTCAAGCTCAACATTTCATTAACGAAACGCTGTCAATATTTCCCTGATATTGCCACAGGTTGACATATGGCATTATTCCAGTGTAAGATTTTCACACATTAGTGACTGGGAAATCAAGTCTATTCCTCAGGACACCTGAGGTATGATTAATTTTCTGATAGTCTTTCTGTATCAGTTTGAGAGGAAGGGAGATCTTGTACCAGGAAGGAAAGAAAGTGGCAACACTAGAAAGAAGACAGCCTTTTGGCTTCTTGCCTGGAGCGCTGACTTGGCCAGCTGCCCCACACAGAAACCTTTACCATCCTACAGCCCAAAAAAACATGCCAGCAGCAAGGCAGCGGCTTGTAATGTACCTTGAGCAGAAATAATGGCAATGCTGAAAAAATTCCATGAAACCCTTCTCTGTGAGAAACAGAAGGTAGTGCTGAGGGTAAAACAAAGGTGAACCTGCTCTATTAGGTTAGGCATGGGGGCCTGTCAACATTTTTGGAAGTTAAAGCAAAGTTAGGAAAAAAACCAATACTGAAGATTTGTTAGAGGAAGTAAATGCTCAGGGATGTCCAGTTTTAATACCCCTTCGCTAAGTTGAGTATTAAGGCAAACTTTCACACATATGAAATGAAGCAAGCTGGACAGATTTGGCATCTGAACAGTGCAAGTCTGCTCATCATCAGGTGAGCACAGAAATCTTAGCAATGGGGAAACGATTGTCAGTGAGGTTGTCATTACTGAGCCACCCAAACCCTCCAGTCTAGCTATTCTTGTCATAGAGGAAATGCCTATGTTAATAGAATAAAACACATCAACCACACACAAACTGGTAGACTGAAGGAGCAATTAAGCCACCTTCAGGACTCAAGCTTTGCAAAAAAAGCCTTGTAAACGTACTTGTTTCCCATTTCCCCATGCTGTTTTGTATTTCTGAGGCATCTGCGATGAAAGAACCAAACTGCTAAACCAATTTAAATGTAAAATTTGTAAAATCATTTTCTTGCTGACTAAGCATGGATTGAGCAGCACCACTGCTGACACACAACAGTTGTGTTTTAAGCCCTAAAATACCAAGATTTGTAATGGAAATGCTGACAAGACCACTAACCACTGCAGATCTGGCAGGGCTGCTACAACAAACATAAGGTAAGCAGTACTAGTCTTGCACACAAATTAGACTGTCTAATGTACAAAAGTCCACTATGTCCTTCTAAAATGAACTTCGTTATCAGAAAGTTGGTTCGGGGTGCTAAGCGTGGGAATGATGAAAATGAATGTCAAAGACAGCCCATCCAACACATTAATTTCCAGTTTCAGGGAGACAGGCTGCGCACAGCGAGACAGACAGAGAGAGACACAGAGAAACGAGCCCTGGTATTACAAATCTACAACACATATTTAACTCATCACGTCTCTTAACGCTATTTCTCAGTTGTTGTCAAAGTTGTATAGGCAATGTTTTTGTATCCCTGTTTATTTATGTCTGAATTTCTCTCACTGCAGATTAGCCTTGCTGCAGAATAAAACTTGGCTCATGACAGGAAGGACAGAACTGGCCCTTTCTGTAGTGTTTTTCCCATTCACTATGGGATCAAGATTGCTGAGCCACTGGCGAAGCTGAAACCAATGACTTTAAATGCAGAATATTGACAAAGAGCAACCCAGCTCTGTGTAAGCGGAACAGCACGCTCTGGAAAGGAAGGTGTCTGTAAGATCAGCCATTACAGCCCCTAAGATTACTCTGGTGAAAATAACAGAAAAGTACTTGTAAGTGCTCTTTGCCAGCAGCGAAGCGAAGCAGAAAGAGACACGCTTTAGGGGAAATAGGCCCCATCATGGCATATAATGCCGATACCAAACTCCAGAAGGATCTTTTAAATGAGAGCAGTTGCAGAGGTTATCCCAGCTGCTCGGCTGCTCACCAAGCGCGAGGCCATCCTCTCCCATCACCAACCCGCTGACGCTCGCGCAGAAGAGGCTTGTGAGACACCCATGCTGGTCACAACATGATGGGAAACCATAGCGGTGTGAGAAGAAGCCAGCAGAAGGGACAAGAAGCATTTAGTCACACGTTTGGCATACACCAAGAACAGAAACATGTTCTGTAGCGTTCAGGAAAAAATGATACTTAGGCCCTTAAAGCCAGCGCAGCTTTGCTTACATCTTGCTAGTTAAACTGATATTTGATTAAAATAAAATCTTGTAGTGCCTATACAAAGATATTTAATACCTCAGCACATAACTCCGTAGAAGTTATATGAATTTTACACATATATTTCTCAAGAAATAATTTTTTCATGGGTGCACCCGGTGTATATGTTGTTCGAGGTTAGAGGCCCAGGCGCCTCATTCCAACAGCATTTTTCATGGTATCTGCTTGTACTTTCCAGCAATGTTGTGATATAATAAAAGCATGGCTTTTGCCATAGCACTTATTCGTCTAGATCCAATTCAGCACATACACATTGCTGACAATAACGGAGACCAGAGAAAAAGATTACCCAACCATATTCCTATCTGTCAAAGGAGACAATCTTTCCTTTTTAAAGAAAATTTTGAGACAGATCTTAATTTTTCACTTCTCATTTTGATCACTGTCAGAAATGATGACCAACCTAGAAACCAAAGCCTCAACAGTCAGATTTGGTCTGAGCCCAGATTTAAAGCTTTGAGATACTTCAGGACGCGTATTTCAGGATTTTGGTTTCTATCCTTATAGAACTCTCACCACATAGTGCAGATGAAGATATAAGGCCAAACTACAAAACCCGTAGGTCCTTTACATTCAAGGTGATTAGGCAGAACTATAGTCAAAATCTCTGCGAAATTGCATGTGTCCCCACAGTTGGTGTAATAGCATAGCTTAAAAATACTGAGATCTGATGCTGCTTAGTAACCAAACCGCATCCAGCTTTTCAGATCAACAGAAAAGTTTCACGATCTGAGCTAGACTGAAAAGAAGAGCATCCAACCAATCTATAAAGTTCCTATTGGTCTTTAAAGCAGAAAACATCAGGAGTGGGTTGTTAGATGAATTTAGCAGCAGGGAAGCCTGCAGCTCATCAGCTTTCTCTTCCTCAAAAGTAGGTACTTATTGCAGTCAAGAGGAATTATTGCTGGGGATCTCTGGGCACAGTGATGTGCCAGAGATTTTATTTGTTATAATAAAAAAGTCTGAACAATGCAATTGCACCCCCACAATCATCCCTTTTGTTTCTCCACTACAATAATACACTTCTTTATGATGCGCAAGGTTTATACTTTGATTGCCAAACTATTATGCTTGGAAAGAGACAAACAAAATAATGGCTAGTATTGTTTGTCAGGTGGACAAAGCAAACCTGAGCTAAGCACACAGACTGGGTTCATATCATTTCTTCCCATCTTGCTTCATCTCAGTTTCTTCTGAGGGAGTGGGACTCCCTTCTGTGGGAAGAGTTTTCTTTATAGAAGGTTGTTCATTTACTTTTGATGAACTCAAAAGTCTTCATCACAAATTCGTATTTTGCTTCAACAAAGACCCTTGGTGAAATCCTGGTCGTGCTGTTACCAATAGGTCCCTTCTCTTTAGCTCAGCAGTTTCGGCATTTTCACAAGAGTTTTCCTCAATGAGGTCCAAATAAAGAAGACTATCTTAATAAAACCCGAAGACAAAGCTCTCAGAAGTCCTATCCTGCACGTGAGCACACCCGTGTTGTTGAACTATGCTCCTGTGAGAAAATGCTGGTGTTTCCTCATAACCACTGTGGAATTTGGATCAGGCTTGGGAGCAGCAGCTCCTAGCTTCTGCTGGGCATCTTGCTCTCATTCCTAGACAGTACGAGGAGAGATTTCCATCAGTGTTCACACACCACCAGCAGCGTTGGTGTATACTGTCAACTTTCACCTTGTTAGTAACTATCTCAGCCTTTGCACAATCAGTCTTCCCTCCACATCAAACACGAAATACCCTGCCATCAGCACTGCCAAGCAGCCCTGTAAAGTAACACATCGACGTAAAGTTCAGCAATGAAAGGAAACTGGCTATATCCAGGAAGGCCTATAAGCAAAAGAGAAGCAGAAATCTAACACTTCAAAATGAAAACATTCCTTCAATTTTTGCATTATTAGGTATCTGAGAAAACTAGAGAAGAAAAGTAACTTTTAAGTCAAATTCCAAAACGGTCATTTCAGGACGAGCAATTGACAGCACAAGAAATAATCACACTTCACCCCACCGTTAATCTTATTCTTGAATGTTCTTGGTTTGTAAAATACTGCAGGTCTACAATAGCAGAAGATATAATAAGGACTGGATTTCCATTTTCTGGTCTGCTACTCCCTGGCTGGAAGACCAAGAAATGTTTCCAACCTCACAATGTTTTTTTTTTTTTATTTACAAGCTGCAAAACAGATAAAATAGAACAGAATTGAACTGTGACATTTAATTAATATATGTAAAGCAATAGGAGATTAGTAGACAATAAGAATTGTATATTTGCAAAGTACACATTTTGTCCCCCACAAAATACATCTGTCAATATTTGAAGGAAACTCAAGATGCCTTTTTTTCTGCTTTTGGAATGAACTTATTTCCCCTTTTAAAAAGTGTTCCATTTTATAGCAATCTTCAGAGACTGGTTCTTCCTATCTTCTTGCTGATTAATGCCTGAAAAATACTGCTGGGTTTAAAAAAGTGGCACAAATAGGGTGAGGACTGCCCTGAAAAGAATCATTTATAGGCATGTTATTGACATGATACTGATAAATCCCAGTGGTGTTTTCCTTGGGGTAAAAGGGGCTCCTTCCCTTACCATACAAACAGCATAAAATATGCAAATGAATCGTACATTCAACAAGTCAAATATTTTGCATGTTTAATTTACAAGTTAACAAAATTCAAACCATTTTAAAGGCTCCAACGATGCCATAACATAAAAGAAATTGCACATGGCAGAAGCTGTACTGTTGCTCATTGATAAATTATTTTCTGGAATTCGCATTAACAACCACATTACTGAAGTGCTCTCCAGCCCTCCAGTGTTACAGTTCAAGGTAATATGTGACAGATTTCAACATTCTTAAGGAAGAAAATCTCCAGAGTGTGTAGATCGCAGCTTTGCTCACTGGGACACTACAGTGGCTTTTATATCTGTTACAAACGTGCAGTTATACCGATAACTTCAAAAGTGGAATATTACAGATCATGCTAAAATTCTCCACCAGCCGGTTATGTTCTTTCTTTGTTTCTTTCTTGCCTTTTTTTTTTCCTTTTTTTTTTTTTTTTTTTTCCATTTAGCTATTGCTGCCTTGCCAGAGATCTTGAACTTGAGAAAGGTTAGACATCACAATGCTGGAGCAGTTTGTGAGCATCAGCAGATTTAGCTTGTAATTTCATTGATCTATGTGGGCTTGCTGTTTGCAAACCAGCTGCTGCACTGTTTCCCCACAGCTACTGATCTGAGTAGCATTGATTTTTTCCCTTACATTAACATAGCATTACTTCTTTAATGGGCAATAAATGACTGGATGTAAATACAAACAGGGCTGCAACAACAAAAGAGGAAAAAAATGCATTCGTTCTTTTTATTTAAAGAACTCTATTAATATTTTCCACAAAAAAAATTAAAAGCCTGACTTATTGATCAAGATAAATGCTATTTTTAGTGGTTTCATTTCCACACATTTCTTTTGCCAAGAAATCATCTTTTTTTCTTACTGTGTTTACTCTTTGTCCAAAATGTTGCATCTCACAAAGATTGCATTTTTGCCTCAGTAGAGATGGTAAAATAGATTCTTTTTAGGAAGAATTATGGAAAGCCACAGAAAAGATTCTCTTCATTGTGCTTATACTAAAATTAGATGAACCCGTATCAGTTTTGAAGGAGTCATCATCTGTTAGCTCTCACTTTTTTACCATTAAAAAAACCAAACGGACTTCAGTTTCGACAGAGTGGATGTGACACCTGCAGCACCGCATGAACTGAGTATCTTACATTTAATATGCTTAATATAAGGTCATGGTCTCAGCACATGCTACTTCAGTCCTTCAGTGGGTAGTGTTTTAAATAATCTTACAAATGTAAATTCAATGCAGTAAAGAAAGGGTGGTGAGGAAAAAACCCAAAGCAAACAAAAAGAACCCCAATGAATCTCAAACCCCAAACCTCAAAACCTATTAGCTTAGTCACTTCTGAATGAACCTGACCACGCAACGGTTCCTGATCCTCTTTAACAGTAGGTGACAACCAGCAGGGATGTCCGTACCAGAAGGAGATGCAAAAACTGAATGTAGTTCCTACAGACACTTCATGAAGAAGAAATGGGATTGAGAGAGCTGGGAAGTCGCAGGTAAGGGCTTCCAAAGAAAACCAGCGGTGGGTTACAACATTCTGGGCTGCAGATGACAGTAGGCAGCAGTGCCGGTGATTTCCTCAGTGCCATAATTAAGTTCAGAGCACCTCAAAAACCACAGACACTGCAGCAAGATCCAACAGGTACAGGTCTTCCCTTTAAGTATTTATGAAGGAGGATTTTTTGTAATGATAAACACAGATCTTGTTCTGGCCGCGCAGCCTGGTTACCCTGAGGAAAATGTCGAGTGACCTGACAGATGGGAATTCCTCGTTCTCATGTAACCCTGTCTACTCCTACACCTAGAGAGGGCAAGTCATTCCACATGGATGCTGTAGTGATGTCTATTGGATCCCTGCTCAGAAAGCCGAAAAAATTATTCTGACTAGAACATCATGGTATATAATATGGTGCTGGAGGTGAAAATAACCCATAAAACATGTACCAAAATTTACACTTACTCAAGTTTGAATGTATGTGTTGTCACTCTAACCATTCTCTCCTAGTCTCACAGTCCTCTCGCTTTGACTAGCTAACATTTAATGTCAGTTTTAGCAGATACAATGTCCAAATCATTAAAAATGATATTAAGTAAAACTGGCTCCAATGTGAACCTTTAAAGCATCCTACTATTAACCTCTTTACACTCTCAGGAGAAGACTTTCAGTGCAACTTTTTTTGCCATCATTTATTCAATTTTTAATCCACTGTGAGATTTTGCCCCTTACCTCATAGTTACATTTTTCCCTTAATAGTCTTTTATGAAGGACCTTATCGGGGATGTTTTGAAAATCCAAATAAATTATGTTCACCAGGTCACCTTTATCTGCTATTTTATTAACTTTTTCAAAGCACTTGAGCAGGTTAGAGATGCATGCTTTACCTTTACTGACGTTGTGCAGGTTTGACCCCGTTAGGTTATACTTATCCATGTGATGAACAATTCTGTCCTTAATTAGGCTCTCAATCAGTTTCCCCAGAAGTAAGGTGAGGTTCACTGGTCCTGATTCCCAGGATATCTTTTTGGTCCTGTCTTAAAAAATAGACATCATATCAGGGATTTTCCAACCATCACTGGTCTATATCACATCTTGTTGCAAGTGTCTCCCCGATTTCATATTTCATTCTGCTGAGTGCTACCTACTTTTAATTATTTTCCATTTTTACATGAGTTTATCAAATCACTCTGCACTTCCCTTGTAAAAAACTACAATTTTTGCTAGTGATGCTCTGCCTTTTACATTTTTAGCACAGTAACTACTTCAGCTGCCATCTATAAGAAAGATCAAGGTGAAAGTCTGTTTAACTCTATTGAACTTTTGTTGTGGTGAGTAGGTCTTAACTGGATATTTTTGTTCTTTTTAACTATTTTGCCCCTTCAAGTCCTCAGATAAGCAACTATTCACTTCTTTCTTCAAAGTTATAAAATTTAATCTGCAGCTTTTGGGGCTTTTATTTTTATTTTCTGGGGCTTTTATTTTTGTGGATAGACATGGCCCATCAACCTCAATGGATTATCTTCTACCCTGACTTTAAACACCATTCTTGGACAAAGAGCGGAAAGGAAGGATCAAATCCTAACAACACCATACATAAATAACTGGTCCGACTCACCAGCAATATCTAATACCAGGAGTTATTAAAAGTGGCTTTCACATGAATTTGACAAATGAGAGAAAGAAAGAGGTTGTGCTTATCTGAGAAGATATAGATTTGTATTCTGGGCTTGTAGAAAGTGTTCTCAGTCTATGCTTTAGGTACACAGGCCTTAATGATCAGGAAATATTGTTGAACACGATTTTTAGTGAAAAAGCATTGAAAATTCCTGCTGAAATGTGTACACGGCTAAGTAAAGGTCAGTAAGCTATTGAGTAAACCTGAAGTGCTCACATGTGAGGATTAGAAACTCAGAATTTTCAGCATTTAGTGAAGTCGGTGGACTTTCCTCTGGAATTCGTGACTTAACTTTCCTTAACAGTCAGGTCTGAATTTGAATGGATGAGAAAATTGAAACGGAACTTGAGTTGAAAATTCTGGGTTCGTTTATGAGCCATATAAAGCCACCAAGAATGAAAGCCTAGGTTGAAAACTATGCCTTGCTTCTACAATAAAAAAACACACTACATTAGCTTCACCTGGGTTTGGATTTCATTACAAAAATATCACACAGTTCTAACAGTAAGCATTAAGGTAGATTACTGCTGGCTTTGTTTTCCCTTCAAATAGAGGTTCCAGTTTCATCTGTGTTTGGAGATTCTATGTGCTGCACTGTTGAGCACAGATTTCTGCTTAAATTATATTTCTATCAGCTTTAACATATTAAAATAGAACACATTTTAATGCATGTGTTGAACATTAAATCATTTTTGCTTCAGGGAAACTCTGGTAAACAGTAACTGTCAAAAATTGTAATGAAACAAAATTAAAATAATAGAAAATAGTCTGTAACAACAGCTTTTCTAATCGTGTTAACAGAAGTTCAGCTCTGCATCTTCTAACTATTCCTTTGCAAAAAGAAGGTTAAGGAAGGAAAACTCAGGTACACGTATATACACTGTTGAACAACAAAAGTTAGAAGTTAGAAATTATCATTGTTATCATTTTTGGCTTGCTTACTGTGAAGTGCACTTCAATCAATGTAAGAAAAATACAACCAAACAATTTAATAATATATGAATATTTTTATTATTATGACAATGATTTTTAGGATATAAATTTTTTTTTGCAAAATCTTGGAAAATATAAGAGTATCACTTAAGCACTCTAAATTAGAGTAACTCCTGGAAGGCTGCATTATGTCAGAAAGAAACTGATCTGAAGAAATTAAACTGCATCAGAAATATTGACAGGCATATAGATTGAATTACATGAATATGAGATACATACAGACTTGGAGCAGTTCTGCTCAGTGATCAATGTCAAATGAATTTCAAAATTATTTTAGTTTGTTTCTTGTGTCTTGTTTTATTTTAGATTTTAATTTGAATTAGTGGTATGAAATAAAATCACTATTTATTAACTTCCATTTACAAACAAAAAAATCTAACTCGTAAAAGCTTGTTTGAAGTTAAAACCTTCCATTTTATGGATCCCAAGTAACAATATAGCTTATCGTGATACAAATCATTCAAAAGCGAGAAGTAAAAACTAAGACTTTAAAGTTTCCGCCTATGAATGTAGTATGCAGTTGATGTACGCAGGCTGTATGATGAGGTTGCATTGCCCCCTATAGTCACTGTGTGTCAGCTGGGAGGGGAGGGGGAAGAGACAGGGAAGAGTGGGAGAAATTATTTGCCAAAACTACTATGCATTTGGTTTTGAGTCATACTTTGGAAAGAGCATGGTGGGGAACCGCGGACAAACCTAACTTGGCCATACTGTTCAAGAATTTGCATGCATTAGTCTCCAAGCACATCCAGATGAAATAAAAGGCACTCACATTCAGAGCAGAAGACCTCTGCAGACCCTGTCATCTGGCTGTGCTGGGGGTATATTTATCGGGCGCTGGTACCTGCACCCTGACGGTGCACAGGGGACGATGGCATACCTGCCCCGTGGACTGTCGCAGGTGGTGGTTGACCTTGACTCATCAGCGAAAGGCAGGAGGGCCCACAGGTGACATCTGTTTTCCTCTCAATGGGTACGCCTTTGGGGGCAGAGGATAACAGGGACATTTCACTCCAAGGCACACAAGACTCCAAAAGTACTGCCCAAATTGCGGAGTACATACACACGACTGCTGCTTGAAGCAGCTTCAGCACAGGGACCAGAAAGAGAGCAAAAAAGCTCAGATAGATAGAGGTTCCTCTTCAGCAGTAGGAACAACTGCAAGGAGCACGGACAGTTTGTTCGTGCTGCCCATGGACACTGGCGATGCTGCTCTTCCGCAGCCCCTGGGTTTAAGGGAGGCAGGATGTTTCCCAAATCCCTGCAGAATAATATGCACTTTTAACCACCAGCACAAGGACAGAGCTACATGCCAGGACTCAAGATTTTTTCCAGTCAAGCCCATCTTTCTTAACTTTGCTGTCAACTAAAAAAATGTTATCTCCCCATAAAATTAATTGAATCTCAGCAGCTGTCTTAATACTGTTCTCTTATGAACATAATTATGCACAGCATTCAGTATATCTTTTAATAGGCACAGACACAATATAACAAAAAGCATTAAATTCTCTTAAAAATATCTAATCAACTACCGGTGCTACTGTGCCAAAAACTTCATGGAAATGACAAATATTCAATAAGCTCAGGATCAACACCATCCTTCGTATGGCACAATACACTGTTATCACTATTTATCCAGAGACAGCTTTTCTACTACTGCAATTCCAGGCACACCTTCAGCTAGAAAACGTTAGTGCTGCTCCCAAGAGGTGATAGTTCTCATTTGTGAGTCATCTACCTCTTTTCCTTTGCTGGCACAAGGATGTTCATAGTGCCGTGATGAACTAACTGGAGAACTTATGTGGCTAAAATCCTAGGGTTTTTTGTTACCATATTATTTTTAATTTGGATCAGTTGTTGAGGGTCACCATGTAGCAGCACCTATGCTTGCACTTGCACAAGGTATAGGAGAAAAAGAAATAAAACCAGTAGGTTATGGTAACTGCCTAATTCTATGGCAGTGACGTCTTGTACCAGCTGGAGTTGTTTGTATAACTGTGGTTTCAGGAACATGAATTGTCTTTAAGATGCCTTTATATTTCAGTCAGTCTCAAAAAAAGTATTACAAGTTCCCATTCACATACCTTCACAAATATTCTCTGTCGAGACAGAAAAGATGGTCTTGCAAAGTGGAGCTGAACAACTTGTTTAGTTTTTGTGAGTATATGCCCAGACATAGTCCCATATCAAATCTTTATTTTACTATGATGACTAGAGACTCAATAATGACTAAGCTACTGATGAGATGTGATTGCTGCTTACCCAGCAGATCAATACTGTCTCACTGCCTCCTGATGTGGAGGGATGTACCCTTATAGTATTCAACTGTTCAATTATCTTACTCTTAACTGCAAGCTCTCTGAAGCAGGGTTAGTTTTTTGTTCTTTTAGCCCTGTGGGTAGCATGAGTTCTGCAGCTCCTGGTCTGAGGTTAAAAAAAGTATCTTCAAAGTTTAGCCAATAAAAATTGTACAATATTCACTAGATGTGTCACACCTAGTTGCCTCACTTAGACAACTGACCTTATTCTCATCTTTTCTAGTTTCTCATTTTGCTTGCTTTCTATCCTATATACTCTGAAGTACTGTTGTACACTAGACATTATTGTGCAGTAATTCAGCTAACACAAACTTCTAACAGTGAGCAACTCAAGGCTATGGTATTATCTTTGCCCTTTATTTATTCTCTCTCAGCTATGATTCTTTCCTTACTCAGGTGTTCGTACTCAAACACATGTGTGCATATACATTGTTATTTCACTGACTAGCGGAAAATTCTTTAACAATGACTGTTGCTTGCCCATTGCCTGTGTTTTTTTCTAAATTATATCAAACATTTTTCTTCAACCAACACAATTTGATTGTCTCCAAAGAACATAGAAGCAGTATGTTCTGCAGCGCATGACAATGGGAGATTTTCATGATGGTAGCAGCATACCGTACCTTCATGCTAAACACCAAAAATCACTGTGTGACACAAGTCTAGCCCCATAAACGCGTACCAGCTTTCAGCAGCAGTGCACTACCTAAGTGGCACAGAAGAGAAGACGTTAACACATTTGGGGAAGCAACATTTCTGAATGCCAAACGTACAGAGATGAGCCACTAAATCTTATGAATTATCCATGCAGAGCAGACAGAACATTTGTTTTCAAGGTCAAATAAAAAAGATCCCCTGACCTGTGTGGTAAACTACATGTTAATACATTTATCCATCTTTGAAATATAAGGCACAAAGTCAACACAGAGAGAAATGAACCACTGGGGTAAGTCTGCCAAGCTACCAAACTCATTATGCCATTCATTTTACTGGCATTTTTTAGGTCTGTGCAAGGCATACACAATGAGAAATAGATCTCTCATTCTAATTTGAGTTGCTTCCAAAATGGACTGCAGTATCAAATATATTTACATTCTTTGGATAACCCATGCCTAATTTTGTTTTACATACTGTTTTTTCATATTTTTTAATCATCTCATAACTAATGCAACAGAAAGAGTAAAATAAACCAAAACTAGATTTTTTAAAGGGAAATTGCAGTTTTGGCTAATAAATGCTTCTACACTTATCCCTGGCCTTCACCAGGCAGCATACTTAAAGCTGGCATGAACCTCTCAAAATAGTGTGTTTGTTGTGGTTGTCAACACTAACATTTAAAGGATAACAATTCAGAAAAGAGGCGAGGTGGTCAGCTGATGCCTCCTGAATACTTTGGACATGTAACACTCGAGTTTGGTTCCTGAGCCTGATGTGCTGTTGAAGCTCACCTCTTTGACGGTTCAAGAGAAGGTAATTGTACTACCAGGGGAGCAGACCAGAGAATGAATTCTGACTAGGAATGTCAAGTTTAAACTCTCTAGTAGCGCGAAGGGCTCAAAAGTGAACGCAAATCCATCCTAAAGCCTTTACATTAGCAAAATAGGGTAAAAAGGTCTTATTGGGACTCAGAGAATCACAGTTTCTCTTGCTTTTCTCTTGCCTTGCCAGGAAGGATAAATGACTTGGCTCATTTACAGGACACTGTCCCTGCCTTGCATTTCATCAGCCCCATCATAACGAAGTCAGAATTTCTGACATTCCCCACTAGACTTTTTTCTCTGTCTTGCAGTCACAGTGAGTGAGGCAGATCCTCCCACTAAAGTATTGCAAAATCTGAGCTGGACTATTCACTTCTGCTAGAGGATTCTACCCAGAAACATAAAGGCTATGACACGTAGCATGTGGAATGCTGTCTACTTATACAACAGTCTACTTATACAACAATTTTTCTAAATCATTGGGATGGTATTAGAAAAAAATAATTTTCAAAATTTGCATCTCTGATGAGATAGGTAGTGGTAGGATCTTGCAACAAACATTTCAGAGTATTCATGTGCTTTTTGGTACCTCTACAAAGGCAGTTAGTTTAATTTCCTATATATCCATGTCATTTTTCTTTCATATTAATGTTCCTATATGACCATTACATCACTTCAAGCTGCTGAACTGATTTTTCAAGAGGAATCTTGGTTCACATAAATTGTTACTTCTTGCGAAACTTTTCAAAAAACGGCCACCTTCAATTCCATCCCTTGTAAAGAGCATTGAGAAATATACTAAAGTAAGAAAAAATTATAAGCTAGCAGAAACAACCATATTGTTTTTACAAATGCATAAATTAGATAAATTAGTCACTAAAAAGTCTGACTAAGAAAACTAATCCAACAGCTTAATGTATCTCCTCCCCTGGATTTCCAAAGTTTAGAAAACCAGCACACCCCTTAGAGAAACCGGAACGAAGGCTCTGCACTTCTGCTTTGCCATAGGTGCAGCATCTCTAGAAACAGTGAAAGATGTCAGTGGAGTGTCTGTCATAAAGATACTCTTTTTCTGGGGAAACACATTAGAGAGAGGAGCACAAAGTACAACATTGCCTATCAGAACTTGGCCATACTGGGACTATCTACTGAGCGTTTTAGATATATTAGCACTTCAATGCTGCCTGCAACCAAAGTCTACTCATACAATAGTTTCTGGCCTTATATAGTTCATTCTGTGATATGACTGCAATTTATTTTTCCTATTTGTTTCCTATATTCTCCTAACTGAATCTCCACTACTGTTTTCTTCATTGCGAAAGGATCTTCTTTTTTGGGGTGGTTTTTTTTTTCATTCAATGTTCTTCCCCTTATCTCTCTTTCTATCCCCTTCTTGCTTTCCTTTTCCTCCTCTCCTCTCCCCTCCTCTCCTCTCCCCTCCTCTCCTCCCCTCCCGCTCCCTTCCCTTCTTCCCCCTTTTCACTTTGCTACTCTAATCTCCTTCAGTTGCCACTGTTGCATCTCCAACTCAAGTGCCACAAAGATTCTCACAGCATATATTTCACTTTAATGAAGGAATTAATACTGAAATATTATCATTCCAACACTCACCTACGGCTTTGGGACATCACCACATAATTACACTATATAATGTGCCTATTCCCTACAAAACACTCTCGCTGCTCTTCATTGTATTGTTTAGCTCTCTCATCTGTGATGTTTTGTTTAGTTTGACTTGATACTGCTGAATAATAACATTACAATTGTGTGAATGTTGCATTGGTAAAATACGACTGTTGTTGGTCAAGTATTAATGAAAAATGAATGCAATTCCTCACCAAATTTGGACTGTCATTTTAAGAGCAGTCATCTAAAGCCAGGCAGTGTTTAGAAATGCATGACTACAATGTTTACCCATGAAGAAAACAGTGTTTCTTAATATTTCTAAAGAACCATATGTCTCTTTTAGTAGATCATACCAGTTTCTTTTGTGCAGGCCAATAAGGGTCATTAAACACCAATGGGTCTCTGAGTCCTTCTTCAGAGTCAATGACATTGTAGGCTTCACCAGGGATGTCATTTTCCTTCTGCAGAAGATCTGCAGGGCAAGGGAGGCAAATGAACTATGAAAAACATAATCTCTGCTTTTACTGTTGCTTTTTTCATCATAAAAATTCCATTTATTTAAATTCCATTAAAAAACACATTTTCCTGCTGAAAGCATAAATACATACTTTTGTTACATTTACAATTTTTCATTTTAAAAAAGAGTTTCGACATTCTTTTTGGGGAAAAAAAGATATTCTCCATAATAAATATTACACAAGCTTGTTATACAAACCAGGACAAAGCAAGCAGGTAACAAATTAAATTCCTCTCAAACGTTTTCTCAGAGGTGACAGAAAAATATTTCATAAATACCTGAGGGGATTAGTAGTCTAACACTCATTTTTAGAAGTGACTTAAGCATGGAGGTTCAGCTTTTCAGAACTACCTGGGCCTTTAACTCACACTTTAATTTAAGAGAGTTAGACCCTCAAAACCTATGAGGATCTAGAATGCAGGATGAAAAGCCTTACTGAAAGTCAAGGGGATTTGAGTTATCAAAGGCCAGATTTTTTAAAAAGTATTTAGGAACTTAGAGGCAGAGATAGGGGCCTAGCTGATTTTTTTTCAAAGTAAAGTGAAGAAGGGTTAAGTCCCTAACGCTCACTGAGATTAGTGTGCTCTTAGAAAGTGCTAGGTACACCTCTGCATCTAAATGCCTTCCAAAAATCTTTTCTTGAATGGCTTCTGAAAGTTGGCTTTATCATCTGAATGCAGTGATTTATCCTATTCTTAATTCCCGACCTCACAAAGATTGCCACAGATGTACTTTACTCAAATAATTTTCATAGAATCATAGAATGGTTCGGGTTGGAAGTGACCTTAAAGATCACCTAGTTCCAACCCTCCTGCCATGGGCAGGGACACCTCCCACTAGACCAGGCTGCTCAAAGCCCCATCCAGCCTGGCCTTGAACACTTCCAGGGCTGGGGCATCCACAGCTTCGCTGGGCAACCTGTCCCAGTGTCTCACCACCCTCACAGGAAAGAATTTCTTCCTGATATCCAATCTAAATCTATCCTCTTTCAGTTTGAAACCGTTACCCCTCACCCTATCACTCCATTCCCTGATAAAGAGTCCCTCCCCATCTCTCCCGTAGGCCCCATTCAGGTACTGGAAGGCTGCAATAAGGTCTCCCCAGAGCCTTCTCTTCTCCAGGCTGAACAACCCCAACTCTCTCAGCCTATTTTGCATCATGATCTTGATGGAAATGGACAGGATTAGGTAACAAAATCTTGTTTTAACAAAATTTAGTTGGCATTTGGATCCAGAAACTCATAAAAGGTTGAGAGCTGAAAATAACAGACAGTTTTGCTCTGCTGTGATTGTACTTGGGTGAGCTGTTAGACCCTGAGCACGTTCAGCTTCAAGAGTTCACCCTGTAAATGCTAAGCAGCCCACAGCACAGGCAGATATGTATGAAGCCATACTGTTCACAGTGCTAGAGTCTGATAATACGAATGACTAACTCACTTTCACCATATTTGCCACAGCTGGGATGAAGGTGAGGGGCAGAATGAAAAAGAAAGTTGCAACACAACACAAATCTGGCAAGACTGCAGTTCCGGATTTTGATTTCTGAGGAAGCAGAATTTCTGATTGCATTACACCATGAATATCCGCAGCTCCGTTTTTTAACCTCTGCTAGGGTTTTTTTTTCTTGCTTTTATGATTCACTCATATAATTATGTTACATAAATATAAATTTCTCTGTAACAGTTCTCAGTATTCAGCCTTTAAAATGAATCCCCTCTTTAGTACTGAAAACGATAGTTCCTTCTTGAGTCACATTTGATTTTTTTCCTGTACTGACTGGCTTCTGAGCACACTGGCTGATGGTAAGCTTTGTCATGAGATGCTGAGATATAAAGAACAACAGGTTACCTCATAATCTCTTCTTGTTAATGCTTGTTCTGGAGAGCACCTGCTGTCTTTAAAAGGGATTTGAGTGACCCAAGATTAAGAAGTCTCCCTGCAACAATTACTGTTCTTATCGCTGAAGAATACTCATACCAATGTGACATCTTCCTGATGGTTTCAAATCCACAGACTGAGGGAGAGATAAGAGTCAAAGAACCATACAGTGTGCAATTATAAGAAGACATCAAACTGGCCCAATACAATTCCATTTTGGAGAACAGTAACACTATCAGACTAATTGATTTCTGCCTGCAAAGTATCTATTAGGACAAAGCACACTCTGATTTCATTTAAAGAAATTTTAAAGTGCAATGGTGCTTACAGTATTTCTAATCATCTTTCTAGTTCATCCTTATTGGTCAAATGACCTAACGGGCACAGGGAAGCTAAATGAATCACACAACCTAACACTGGCAACGGTTCAGACAGAGTATTAAAACTCGAGTACTATGGCCAGTATGTCTTGCTATCTTTTTGGTTTAAAAGATACAAAAGTATCGACCATTCTTAAGAAGTCCAGTCAAGTTTGTGATACAAATAAAGGATCTGCTACCATGACATCCATCATAGTATATCCCATATTACTCCTCAAAACATTTTCTAAGCCTGTTTAACCACCATTACTTTCATTGGCGATATTTGTGCAAAAGACATTTCTTTGAAATATTATCCAAAGTCAACAATATTTTGAAAATTAATGTGGAAGGATGAAATTATCAAAAAAAATGGTACCCACTGCATCTGCCCATCCTTCCTTCTTTCCAACAATCTCAGCACAAATAAAGGACATGAACTATAATTTTGTTTCTTCTCCTCCATCGCTCTCAACTCAGGATCCTTCAGAAGACATATTTAAGAATTAGAGAACACAAGTATCAAAGCTAAATATCAAATATTATTAACTAACCTTGCAATTTGGCACTCTTTCATGTTAACTGAAAAAGCGAGTCTGCTGGGAACTTTCCTTTGTCCAATCTGAGGGCTTGTTGATGTCTCCAGATGGCCAAACATCTTCTAGGTTATAGCAGTAATGTGGGCATCATCTAACTCCTTTAGATGGTACCTGAATTGAAATGGAATTGACCTAGTTTTATTTCCAAGTAAAGAAAAAACAACTAGTGGATCTCACAGACTGGTTAGAAACTGACATTAATTATTTTAAATCAGATGCAAATGGTAGGTTTGCCAGAAGGAATAAGTATCAGAAGACAACAGTGACAACGGGTAGTTGAGGATTATCATCCTGGATCCCAGGTGATGGAAAGCCAAGATGGCGGTTTGCTACAGCTGAAGAAAGTTTTTACTATCCCCAGTTGAGAAGGTCAAATTGTTATCTGAAGTCAGTTCACTTTTCCTTGGCTATGTTTAGGATTTCTCCAGTGGAAGAGAATACAGTTCACTCCTTATAAGCTCTTTATTTATAAATGCATTAGAATATTTTCCGGTTTGTGCTAGTAACAAAGCTTGAAGGATAATCTCAATATAACTTCAGAGCACATTATGCATAGCTGTCTTCTTGACTGTAGAACACCTGAAATCCATTGATT